>NC_056686.1:56057500-56147500 GCF_018350215.1 Panthera leo | reverse complement strand
GAGAAAGAAGCAGTAAATAGAAACTGCCCCTTGAGTACTCTGAGGGTATATTTAATGGTGTCCCACAGAAGGTGCCATGGCTTAGGGAAAAAGAGGTTAGGTTCCAGTCAGAAAATAATTTTCCTTGCTTAAAGTTTCCCTTCATTGCAGCAAATAGAGAAAAAAAAGAAAGTTAACATGTATGCGGGGGAGGGGATGGGAGAGAACAGAGGAGGCAAGTACCATATATAAACTCAGCACCCAGAGTATAGAGATGAAATGAGGGAAACACAGATGAAACACCCCGCAACCATTCCCACAGCACAAAGGCAGGCAGCCAGCATTTTGCAGCAGGTTTGGGGGGATTCCAGTCTCCTCAGCAATACCGATGATAAAATTTGATACTCAATGGGAATCCTGAGTAATACCATAAGTAATTCCTACTAAGTGCCCTAACAAATATGCACAGAGTAACTTGGGAACAAAGAGTGTGGGACACCAGAGGAAAATCAGAGGAAGCTGGAAGAAGATAAAACTAAACTGTATCAAAATCAAACCTAACTTCCTCAACAATACCTGTCTGCTATGAATTGAATTGTGCTTCCCCACAAAAAGATATGTTGGTACTAACTCCCAGTCCCTCAGTACCTCAGAATGTGACCTTATTTTAAAATAAGGTCTGGGATGCCTAGGTGGCTCAGTCACTTGAGTGTCTGACTCTGGATTTCGGTTCAGGTCATGATCTCATGATTTGTGAGTTCAAGCCCTGCATCAGGCTCTGTGCCGACAGTGCAAAGCCTACTTGAGATTTTCTCTCTCCCTCTCTCTTGCTCCTCCCCTGTTTGCGCGCTCTCTCTCTCTCTCTCTCTCTCAAAAGAAACTTTAAAAAATAATAAGGTCTTCACAGAAGTATTCAAGTTAACATAAGATCATTAGGGTGTGCTTATATAATCCAATACAACAGGCAGTCTTATAAAAAGAGGAAATTTGGACACTGAGACAGGCGTACATAGAAGGAAGATGATGTGAAGACACAGAGGGAATGACATCCACCAGCCAAAGATGGCCCGCAAACTACCAGAATTTAGAGAGACTTGGAACCGATTCTCCCTTAAATCCTTCAGAAGGAACTAACCCTTCCAACTCCTTGATTTCAGACCTCTACCCTAAATTTCTGTTGCTTAAGCCACCTAGTTTATGGTATTGATTTATGGCATCCCCAGAAGAGCAATATACTATCTAAGGACGTTTATCAGTTCCTCAAGGAAAAGGAGAATAGAAAGTGACAGAACCTCATTGATAAGTACACATTCTTATTACTTATAAATTATCTTATCATACTGTTTTTGTACAGTGTATAGGTTCTCAAGCTCCAATATAAATTCAGTCCTTCCAGCCCTGAGTTGGAAGCTCTCTAGCATCTATTCTAAATATCTGAACTTGGTGTCTTCTACCTGAGTATTACAGTCTCGATTCCAGTAGCTGCAGTAGTCAAAGCCAGAATTCCTCTTTAAATGAGAATGACTCTTTAATATGGCTTTTATTTTTACTGTCCAAGTGGGCTATATGATACAGAAGCACCCTAAAGACTGTGAAATACTAATAAATAACAAGAACATATATCCCACTGATAAAAAATATTCTATTTTATGTCTCTTCCTTATCTACAAAGACAGCTGTATGAAAATCCTATAAAACTCCAGGAAAGTGGTACCATGGCAAAAGTTCTACTACACCAGAATTACCCTAACAGTAACACACAAAATCCCCTCTGAGAATTCATTTCCCCTTTCCCCTCACCACCCTTCATACAACTGCATCATCATCTAGATGAGTTAGAGGAAGTCTCTCTGTGGCAAATTCCGGTAAGTGCTCCTCAGTATATCTACTCTTCTTTTTTTAGTTAGCCTGTAAATTTTATCTGGAGGCATAACCTCCCAAAGTGAAGACAGACTTTCCAGCTTCCACATATGAGCTCCTGTGTGATTAAGTTCTGACCAGTGGCAGGCAAGTAGAAGTGTTGAATGTGGTTTCTCTAAAAGGGGAACACGTGTGATCAGTATCCTTCTGTCTTCCTGGTTGGAACATAGACACGATAGCTGGTTCTTACAACACGATCCCTAAGTCATCCACTGAGGATGGCCTAACAACATGACAGAGGGAGGCCAGGCCTTTGCCACTGTGTATGCCTACCCTGGACTGCCAACACCGGTACATTTTTGTCAAGAGAGAATGACAATTCTGTATTGTTTAAGTCATGATTATTCTAGAATTTTTGTAACATGCAGTCAAGATTCATCCTAAATGATTCAGTGCCTTGGAATACAAAGAACAGAAAACTTACGTTGCAATGGTCCAAAGAATATGGAAGCTTATCTCACATAAGGAGAAATCCAGAAGTCAGGCAGCCCCAAGACCGGTTAATTCAGCAATTTAGGGAGGTCCAAGCACCCAGATTTGGGCATCTTTCTGGCCTATTTCCCACTGCTTCTCCACAACACCTTATACTTCAGGCCTGATGAACTACTGCTGGTTCTCTAAATACGCCATGCTCTTTTAAGTCTCCTTTCGCTTAAATACACTGTGGCTTCTCCTTGGAATACTCTTCCTTCCCTTTTTAGCTGGTGTCTTAATCAGCTCAGGCTGCCATAATAAAATTGCACAGACTGAGTAACTTAACACAAATTTATTTTCTCACAGTTTCTAGAAGCCCAAGATCAAGGTTCTGGCCAATTCAGTTTCTGGTGAGGACTCTCTTCCTGGCTTGCAGAAGGCCACCTTCTCCTTATGTCCTCACATGGTCTTTCCTTAGTGCATGGGGTGGCAGGAGAAAAGGGAGTTAGCTCTCTGGTGTCTCTCCTCATAGGGACACTAATCCTTTTGGATCAGGACTCCACTTTGATGGTGTTATCTAACCTCAAGTATTTTGGTAAAAGCCCTACCTCCAAATACAGCCACATTGGGAGTTAGGGCTTCAACATGTGGATTTGGGGAGGACACAAACATTCAGTTTATAACACCTGGAAATCTCCTCTTAATTCTCTAAGATATAACAAAACTTCATCTCCTTTTGGAAAGCCTTCCCAGACTTGAGAATTAGATGTCTCCCCTTCAGTTTCCACATTAGTTCCTATCATGCAGTGCTGATCCCATTGAACAATGATTAAATACATATTTGTCCCCTCCTTGTCAGTCCACAAGAGTCTTAAAAGCAAGGACAGTAGTTTGTTTGTTTTATACACCTAACACCTAGGACAGCACCTGGCACAAAGTTGGTGTTTAACAAAGGTCTAAGGAAGAGGGAGAGAAAGAAACATCATATCTTTAGAAGAAAATGTAATCTGTATTCCAAATGAATTACAATTGAATTACAAATGAATTACAAATTACAAATGAATGCCAGAACATCCATCATCCACTGGATTTGTCTTAATGATATATAAATTCAATTTCCAGATTACTAAACTTGGTGTAGTGGGTAAGTGTCAGGATTAAAATGCTGTCTTCCAACTTAGTGTCTATATGACTTAATTAATTACTTCCTATGGTAAATCTTAAATGATTCTAAATTCCTTGATGTCCCTCCTATTCCTTTCTCCTTGAATCTTGGCTGGTCTTAAAGACTTGCCTGTGGTAAAGTCACCTTCTGGGGGTTCTGAGGCTATATCATAAGAAGACTTGCAGCTTCAGCTCAGGCCTCTGAAATCCTTGTTCTCAGAGTCCTGGGGCACCATGCAAGAGGCCCACCTACCCTGAGTCCACCATGCTATGAGGAAACTCAAGCTGGCCATGCAGAGAGACCATGCAGAGAAAGAGATGCCTGAGCAGCACCCAGACAATAAGTCATCCCCACCATAACGAGCCTGACTCTGCTATGCCCTGTCCAAATCCATGACCTAAAGAAGCAAGAGGTAACAGTATTATTGTTGTTCTAGGCCAATAAGTGTTGGAGTAGTTTGTTAAGAGGTAATAGATGATGAAACACTACTGGGCCTCAGTGTTCTTGACTAAAAATGAAGATAAGAACAGTTTCCAGCTCTTGGCACTACGATAAAAGTTAAACAGGTTAGAATTTATAAAGCACTTAAAACAATACCCAGCCCAAAGTAAGTGCGAATAAATATTAGATATTTCTATTTTACTTCTTTATGTTTGGTTTCCATAGATCAAAACCATTTTGTTTTGGCAAATTTAATGATGGCTTAACTTAGGCAGTGGAACTCGATTCACGCCCTGTTATAGGTTAAGGCGATCTCTTGCTGAGAATCTGTAGGTGGAGAGGGTGGAAGGAACAAGCCCCTGCCCCAATTACCAACGAGTCATCTCCCCAAGACATCAGACTATGGCCTGGGCCTGAGAGAGGCCTCCTAGTAAGCTTCCAAATTTTCTGTTTACACGGCTGGAGTTTTTTCTTTTCCTCCTCCCTCCTGGGATAATTTGACACTAATGGGCAAAACTATTGAGGGTGGAAATTGTTGGTCTTTTCTCCCCGTGTGCCTGGAATCCAGCTTCAGAGGAGGAGAAATACAAACATGACACTAATGGACTTCCCTTGTTCTCAGTTCTTCTCATTTCAAGACAGCAGTCCCCTTGGCATCAGGGCTCCTCACTTCAGATCCATTAGCGCCGGGCAAATGAGCCGTGTGGTTTCTCTCATCTCCTGCCCATAAACCACCACACGTACCTCTCTCCTGACCCCTCCCTCTAGTTAACATTGTTTAACAGACTCAAGGACACAGTTGCGGTTCTTTTCTTCCTAGAAGAACAAAATGTGCTAATGCTCCTGGTGCTGGCCATCTGGGTCGGTGGGCTGTTAGATGCTCTCTCTTTTAAGATGTTATCGATAGTCTGTTACTGAGCACCTGGGTGATGGAAAGGGCCCCTGGGAGCCCACTGACACCCCTGTGTTCCTCCACTGACACCTCCTGGCACAACCCATTTACTCTCCTCGGACTTCCCAACCTGGCCCTGATTTTACTGGCTCTGGGCAGCATCAGGATCCTGAGCTGCTGGGGTTCGGAGGCTGGGGGGGGGGGGGGGGGCGCAGAAGAGGGACCCAGGACTTAGACTTAAACAGCTAGTACCCTAACTCAGCTAGCTTATGAGAAAAGGGGAAGCATTTATGGACTGGGCTGGATATTTAAGCAGCATCTGGATTATAGGAAAGTGTATCAGTTTTAAAACTGCATACCTGGGTCTCAGGCCTGCTTGGCCTTATACTAGCTGTCTGATGTTGGGTAGCTATCTAGATCTCAGCCTGCTTAGTTCTTTAAATGGGAATAAACTATTTAGCTTAGAGGACAACTTTGACAGTTGGACGAAATGAGGTTTTACCTTTATGCTATACAGCATCTGGGAAGGAATGCAGATATCGACCATTACCAGAAAGAGCCTGGTTTTCTTGTAGCTGGATCACAAACACACTTGGAATTCAGAGGATGTTGCAAACATTTTTTGCTACTGTTCATAACAGGTTGTCTTTCAGTCCACAAAGAATCTGCAATCTCTATTTCCTCTTTACTTCCTTTTTCCTTTCTAGCCTCTGCCCTGGGTCCCAGCCACAGGCAGGGTCTGTCCCTCGTGGCTGAGTCTGAGACAAGCCATATTCCAGGCACCTTCTGAGTGGAGCTCCTGAAATGAAACAAGACTCTTGCTGATCCTGATTGTCTCCTTAGCATAGCTTGGATGTATAATAACATTGAAAGATCTGTCCCTACCATGGGTGAGAATGGGACCAATTTAAAGGGACAGAGAGGTGCACCCTGACCAAGATGGGAAGCACCTAACACATAGTAGGCATTTAATAATGACCCTGCTTCCTCTAACTAAATCTTTACTAGTTCTTCAGCCTACCAAATGTATGACCGGGGGCAAGCTGCTTAACCTCTTATGCCTCAGTTTTCTCATCTGTAAAATAGGGATAATAATAGAAGCTAGGTCATGCATGGGGTCGTTACAGAAATTTGATGAGCTATACATATAAAACTCAGAATGATGCCCAGAAAATAATAAATAACATATAAGGGTTTGTTGGTATTATTGTCATTATTCGCTATTTTAATTGCTTTTTTTTTTTTTTTGAAATTGGGTTTTAGGGCACCTGGCTGGCTCAGTCAGCGGAGCATGCAACTCTTGATCTCAGGGTTGTAAGCTCAAGCTTGGGTGTAGAGACTTCTTAAAAATAAAATCTTTTAATAAAATGAAATAGGCTTCCATCTAGGTTAACACAATTTAAAACTGAAGGTTCAAACAATTCAGTCTCTCCCTTCTCTCTCCTTATTTATAGATTTTAAAAAGTTGTTTCATTTGTTCAAAATCCCATTTGTTGTGGTGCAGGGTGACTGCACCCTGTGGGAGTAGACTGGGAGCCTACAGGTCTGAGGTCTTCAGGCTCAGCCACTGTGTGACCTGGGGCAAGGCACCTGGCCACCTGCTCCTCCCTTTTATCCTCCATAGCTCACTCGTAGCAGGTGATCTGTGGCATCAATTCACCTTCAGACCAGGAGAATGGCAGGGCCCCTTTGATACTGAATCCCTGTATTTCTCCTTCACCCTTGATTCCAGGCAAGACTGAAAGCAGCCTATTTTCAAACTGTTCAATTCTCAAGAGAGGAGGAAAACCTGCCTTCAAACATAGCTTACTGCCTTTCCCCAAGATAAGCACCGCCCCCAACCAAGGCTCCCTGATTATCAAACATGTCAGCAGTATTCTAAGAATCCTGTATAAAATAAGCAAACCAGTCCTCCGGGAAGACCTGAGGGATTGCTTTGAATAAAGTGAATAAGCCTTAATGCATAAATGGATACATCCTCATTAAGCTGCAGATGCCTGGAATCACCAGGACGGTGACCCTCACTCAGGAGGTGCTGCCCCTCTGTGGGTGGGGGTCACCAGGGAGCATAATTGTCTACCCTCTGTGGAATACTTGCCTCCAACATCTTTATATTCTCATCGTGATACCTGTAGAATCACGATTTTTTTCTTTCTTTCTTTCTTTCCTTTAATCTCTCTTTCCATAGTAGTCTCGAGCCCCTGCTATGCACCAGATTCTGTGCTTACTGACAGTTACATAAGGAAGATTAAGACATGCTTCTCGCTTTCAAAAAATTCACACATCAGCAGGAAAAACTAAAATGTAAAGAATTCTATAATACAATGCCAGGCTAAATCTGGTTTCCCTGTTAACACTCTAATGGCACTTAGTACTTTGCCTTCCTATAACTTGTCATAAGTTAGAAAATGTATTTGTCTTTTCCAGTAATTAATTCTGCTCTCCCTCTCCCTCCTCCACAGTATAGGCTGTGATGCTTTGAGCTAATATTTACTTAGTACGGATTATATTGCAGACACTGGTTTAAGTGTCTTACATATATCAACTCTTAATCTTCACAACCACTTTAAGATGAATGTCCTAATATTATTCTCATTTTACAAATGAGGAACTCAGACATGGGGAAATTGAGTAACATGCTAGGGGTCACACAGCTGGTAAGAGTCAGAACCAGGTCTTAAACCTAAGCAGTATGGCTTCAGACCCCCGCTCTTAGTTCTACATTAAAGGGAAGACATCAAGGCTTTTTTAAAGGTGATAGATATGTACATGATACAGTCTAGAGAGATCTCCTTCTAAAATTATTGTGTTCTGGTAAATGTGGGTAAACTTTAATTTGTCTGGAAAATCCATTCATGCAGAATCCCTAGTGACAAATGCAAGTAAGTGAGGCATTGCAGTGTATACAAAAGATGAAGAAGGGGGAAATGGCAGCATTTAGATCAGATTAAGAAAAAGAACATTTGTTGAGGGGCACCTGGGTGCTGCAGTTGGTTAAGCATCTGAATCTTGGTTTCGGCTCAGGTCGTGATCTCATGTTCATGAGTTTGAGCCCCGCACTGGGCTCTGCACTGACAGTGTGGAGCCTGCTTGGTACTCTCTGTCTCCCTCTCTCTCTGCCCCTCTTCTGCTCACTCTCTATCCCTCTCGCAAAAAAATAAATAAATAAATACATACATACATACATAAATAAATAAACAAAAAAAAAAGGACATTTACTGCAAAGCAAGTCTATGTGTAGAACTGAAAAATGCAACTATCCGAAGAGCACAGGGCTGTACCTTATGAGATTTCTGACTTGATCTAAATTTATAACTATGAAAACCAAGAAAATTGGTCAACTATTGCCTAAAGAAAACCCACTCTGAGTGTTATACCAATTCAAGTCATTGTCAGTCTGTGGGCAACAGGTACTTCTCTGGTAGACCCTTACCATCTCATCAATTGAAATAGCAAAATGCCTATCAAAAATAAAAGATTCCTTTATGCAACCAAGTAATCAAAAGATTTACTAAATTCAAAACTGTTTAACTATTCTGTGTCTTATGAAAGTATCACACAGAGACTTTTTATCTTGATGTGTTAAATTCTTGTTGGTAGTTTAAAGCATGAGGCCACACCAATTAGGTTTTGACCCCAGATCTCTTGCTAATTGTCTACATAGATTTTAACACATCATTTAGCCTCTATTGGTCTCAATTTACTTTGTCACTGCAAAATTAGGAGACCGAAATGGATTGTTTTTAAGACTCTTTTGCTCTCCTCTATCATTCTGAAATTTGATGATGTATTAAGCCTTTTTATATCTTTGTATAATGGTTTATTTTCATTCAGTTATGTTAGAAAATATTCATGCTTGACTCCAGTTCAAATTTTTTCCATGAGTATTTACTATAATAAAAACCACTGAATTCACTTAGAAAATAAACTGGGGTAGTGGGGTGCCTGGACAGTTCAGTTGGTTTCGTGTCTGACTCTTGATTTTGGCTCAGGTCATGATCTCACTGTTTGTGAGATAAAGTCGCTGCGTTAGGCTCTGTGTTAACAGCACAGAACCTGCCTGGGATTCTCTCTTCCTCTCTCTCTGCCCCCCTTCACCCCCCCCCCAAATAAATAAATAAACAAACTTTAAAAAAATAAAAGAAACTGGGAATTAGGATTTGTGCCCAACAAAGTCATGCGGTTCTCAGAGCATCAATAAATAGATGAGATCAGGACATCTGATACAGAGATTACTGGTGTTTACAAATGCCAGGGTTCTGCTTTTCTTCTGGACACAGAGCTGGACCACATCCTGCAGTTAGCTGAGGCCATGTGTCTGAACGTCCACCAATGGGATGTGAACCTATGTGGCATGAGCCAGTTCCAGGCTGAAATATAAAAACCTCCTTCACGTATTCCTGGTCCTCCTTCCCCAACCACTTCCCCAACCACTAGCTAAATAGACAGAATCTGGAAGGTAGTGAAGGAATACAGAACTAAGACAAAAAGAAGTTTGCTCCCGAATGACTATGTAGAGCAGAATGCTATTGGGTGGTCACATGAAAGGGAAAAGAAAATACCTATTGTGTTAAACTACTGAATTTTGAGCAACAGCCTACCCTGACCAATACATCATCCTTTTAGATTTTTATCCAAGTGAAATTGCATTTTAGTGAACATCTGGTTCAACCCTGAAGGAAGGCATTCTCACAAAATGGTAAGTATGAGGACTTCTGCTGTGACACCCCTAACACCTTATCCTGCCATCTTACACATGGTCGCCCTAGTTTGCCAGTCATCCACGGGCACTTTCAGCACCTCACCTGCTGCTCCCTATCCAGCCCTTCCACAGCTTCCTAATGCTCCATTATCCAAACCTCCTCTCTCCTAAGTGCGGCTGAGCTGTTCTTCATTTGTGTTTGCGTTTGTTGTTTTCTATGACATAACTTGCAAAACATGTTGAGTTTTCTAATCTGTCACATTATTGACGAATGTTTCATCGCAGTTAAGACTGAAAGCTGTTTAAGAAAGCTGTCTGTAGATTGATCTATTTCTCCTTGCACTTCTATCAGTTTTTGCCACATGTATTTTGAAGCTCTATCATTAGGTGCACATGTGTTTAAGATTATAATGTACTCCTGATGCAATGACCCCTTTATCATAATGAAATGACATTGATTATTCATGGTAATATTCTTTTCTCTGAAACTGACTTTGCCTCCCTGCTCCACTGCCTGGAAACTCTTTAAAGGCAGGAAGATGGGACAATTACATGGCTTGCCTCATGTGTTTCCCATCTCAAGAATTACTGCCTTTCGTTGCCTGTTGTCCAGTGTCTTAAAAACTATTGCGTCGCATATTTTAGCCAGTTTTGGTTTGTTTTGGCCAGGAGGGTAAATCTGGTCCCTGTTATCCCAATCTTAATCTGAAAGGAAAGTCAAAAATGCTTTTATACATCATTTCATTTGTTCCTCAGAGGAACCCTCACAAGGTGACTCTTATTATCCTTTTTTTTTTTTAATCAAAATACTGAGTCTCAGAGAGGCTGCATAATTGGCCTAAAGTTACACAGTTAGTAAAACTAACTGAAGTACATGGAAAGGTCAAGATTGGGTGATAGGTGCATCAGTTTTCTGAAACTAAAACTAGGCACATGCCATGAGATTATTTACATAATAAATCTCAAAACAATTAAAAAAATCAAAATGGTCGTGCCTGGGTGGCTCAGTCGGTAAAGCATCCAACTCTTGATTTTGGTTCAGGTCATGATCTCACGGTTCATGAGACTGAGCCCTGCACTGGGCTCTGAGCTGACAGCCCAAAGCCTGCTTGGGATTCTCTCTCTCTCCCTCTCTCTCTGCCCTTCCCCCACTCACATGCTCGCTCTCTCTCTCTCTCTCAAAATAAACTTTAAAAAAATCAAAATCCTTGTTAGTACACATGTAGTAATTTGCCTTACCTGGCAATAGTTGCAGTACATGAAATGAGGTCTGTCTCAGCAAATCTGGGTTACAAGTTCAAAATATTTGATGGGAAGGATGATGAGATATTATAGCCAGTGAGACTGGACAAAGGATAAAAGTTAATGACACTTATTTCAAGTAGGTATTGGTCCTGCCATATTTTTAAAATATTCTCTGAGCCATCAATCACAAAGGAAATGTCTTCAGTATTCATGGAAACACTTAAAAGAAACAAATAACTAACGTGGTTTTTTTAATCCCTATTTTCTTTTGCCTATTGGAATGAAGCAGAAGTAAATCATCTGGAATGGCTTGGGAGGGGCCATCCAAAATAGATGATTCCATTTATGCTACAAACACAGTAGTACGTAGGGTACAAATGCCTCAGTTTAGCAATGTTCTCCAGTGGGCTGGGTGGGAACAATGGGAAAGCCTAGTTCAAAGGTGCCTTCTTCTTTTAAAGTACCTATCATGGTGTCTGACACATCAGATTCCGTTCAGCAAGTGTGCGTCCCCTTCCTTTCTTTCCAACCAGAATAGATCAGACCAAATACTATCTCTGTCACAAAGGAAGCAGCAACTCAAGGACATGCAGGCAAGGCTGGATGAGGAGGCTTAATTTGTTTTTATCTTGGAGATCCTTCCATTGACACTAATTAATCTCTCCCTACAACTTGGAAGGTTAGCAAACCTCTTTTAAAATAGCAGCAATATAATGCTCCCTAAATGGGATTTTAACTAATGTACAATAATTACTCTTATCATAACAGCATCTCTTTAGCACATTCAGAAGAGAACCTCGCCTGTCTGCCCTAAGTGGTGTTATTAGAGGGAGGAGAGTGTTTTTCCTGTCCATTCATGCTCCAGCTGCCATTTAGCTGCATTCTGTGGGGACAATGATCCTTGCCTTTCATGGAGTGCAGATGGAAATGCAGAAGTGCGGCATTCAGAGAGATTCTGCTGTCTGCCAACAATTCTAGTCAGCCCTTCTCTTTGGAAAGGCTTAATATTTCCGAGCTGTTATGAAAACTTCCTTTAAAAAGAAAACTGCTTTCTGAGTTGACTATTGCCCAGAAATAGAGGTTAGAAGTGGGGAGCTGCCACAGCAGACAGACCTGGCCTTTACATAAAGTGCCTTTTTCATTTGTTGAAATGCAAAGAGAATGTTCGCATGAACCAAAACTCAGTTGCCCAAAAATCTAATTGGAGACCTCATGTTGCCGTTGAACACAGTTGCAGGGAAGCATCTGCTTAGACTCAGCCCCTCTGCAACCTACTGAAGTCTTAAAAGCATGGGCCTTTAACATCATATCAGGCCTGTGTTCAAATCTTAACCTGCCATGTACAGACATGGCCTCAAAGGCAGTGCTGTGCCGTAGAACTTCTGCCAACACAGTGATGTTTCTGTATCTTTGCCGTCTGGTAGAATAGCCACTAACTACATGTAGCTATTGAGCACTTGAAATGTGGCTAATGAAACTGTAACACTGAATTTTTACGTATTTTTTATTTTAATTCATTTAAATTAAAAAGCCACATGGGTTTAGCAGCTACTCTTTTGGAAAGCACATCTCTAAGATAAAAACAAGCTGTTGCATCTTGTACCTCCTCCCATTAAGAAAGACTTGCGCCAGGGAGCCTGGCTGGCTCAGTTAGTGGAGCATGCAACTCTTGATCTCGGGGTTGTAAGTTTGAGCCCCACATTGGGTGTAGAGATTACCTAAAAATAAAAATCTTTTAAAAAACATTAGAGGGGTGTCTGGGTGGCTCAGTCGGTTAAGTGTCCGACTTTGGCTTAGGTCATGATCTCACGGTTCGTGGGTTCGAGCCCCACGTCAGGCTCTGTGCTGATAGCTCAGAGCCTGGAGCCTGCTTCGGATTCTATGTCTCCCTCTCTCTCTGCCCCTTCCCTGCTCACACTCTGTGTGTGTCTCTCTCAAAAATAAATAAACATTAAAAAATTAAAAATAAAATAAAATAAAAATAAATTAGAAACAAACAAAGAGTTGTGCCTTCAAACACTGAGTTGGCCTCTTTAGGTTCTGAAGAAACATAAGATAATGGGGAACATTTTTTATGTATGATATAAATGGGGAGCCATTTATAAGATGGCTCAGATGGCTGCCGGCTTCATATAGGACCCAAAGCAAGAGAGGAGTTTGCAGGAAGTTGAGACTCTGGGCCCACTTGCTCTCCCACTCTGACTATAAACTGAAGGTTGCAGTGGCAGGTGAGAATGCTGGGTGGAGGATCAGGCAAGTCCCAATAGGAGAGTCGCAACATAATCTCCTAGAACTTGAGGGTAAAGCCATGTCATCTGTAGCACTGAACAACTATCTGTTTGAAAATCAACACCCGACATTCTACCCAGACCCTAAGAGGGACTAAGTACTGATATCAAGGACTATGTGACCAGAGCTTCCCATCATATGCTGGATATTGTTTGACCCACTGTGTTGTAAGTTCAAGCAAGTGCAACACAATCTATGGAAACAGTACATTGGGGATTGGGCCCAACTAATTCAACAAGGTGCAAGTAAATTGCAAGTGGCTCAGACTCCCACTCACCTATCTTTATTGTATAATTATCTCTCCTAAAACTCAAACCTATAGCTCATAGTGGGATTCCCTATAACCAATTGTCAAAGAGGAAAGAATCTGGGCTTAGTTCACAGATGGGTTAGTATAATATGCTGGTGCTGACTGAAAATGGCCAACTACCATTACAGTTCCACTCAGAGGTATTTCTAGAGGACAACAGTGAAGAGAAATACTCCCAGGGGGCAGAGCTGCTAGCAGTACACTTGGTCACCGAATTCTAATGGAGGGAGATGTAACATGAGATACTTAGACTCCTGGTAAGAGGTTGCATGACTTGGCTAGCTGTCGAGGGGCCTCAAACGAACAACACTGGAAGATTTAGCACAACTAGTTCTGGGGAAGATGTATGCAAATGAATTAATAGAAGCGAGGATGAAGCATGCAGACCTTTGTGTCTCACCACAATGCTCATTAGAGAGTGTTCACTGCAGAGGAGGCTCTCAACAATTAAGGGAACAGGATGACTTCCTATAGATATCATCATTTGCCCCATGCCTTAGCAATCTCAAAACTCATGAAATGGGCCAATCAACAGAATGGCCACACAGTAGGACTAAAGACACTAGATGGTCCTAACAGCATGGACATCCTCTCATCAAGACAGATACAGCTGCTGCCATGGTGAATATCCAGTTTCCCAGGAAAAGAGACTAACTCTGAGCGGACATTATGGCACCATCCCTTGAGGCAACCTAAAGGTTGGCAGTAGACAAATACAATGGGCCGCCTCTACCATGAAAAGGATAATGATTTTGTCTCACTGAAATAGAAATCTAGTTAGGATGTCAATTTGCCTTCCCTTGCACTTCCCTCAGCATCACCATCCACCAGCTCACAGGATACCTGCTCTATTAGCATCTTGTTCTATACACCACTTTTTGGAGCAAGATCACTATTTATGCCAAAAGAAGTGTTGCAGTGGATGCAGTTACATGAATCACTCATCTAACTACATAGACCTTCACCAGGAGAAGCTGTCTGATAGAACACTGGAGAGCCCCATGTAGCTAAGGTTGCCAGGTCAGGATTGGTTGCTGTCCTCTAGGATGGAGAGTATGTGCTGATTAATGGCATATACACAGTGATGCTTTATTTTAAATAGCATGAATATTGGGGCACCTGGGTGGTTCAGTCGGTTAAGCGGCCGACTTCGGCTCAGGTCATGATTTCGTGGTCCGTGAGTTCGAGCCCCGCGTCGGGCTCTGTGCTGACAGCTCAGAGCCTGGAGCCTGTTTCAGATTCTGTGTCTCCCTCTCTCTGACCCTCCCCCGTTCATGCTCTGTCTCTCTCTGTCTCAAAAATAAATAAACGTTTAAAAAAATTATAAGTAGCATGAATACATGGGTATGAGAAGCACAGGGTGAAAATAAAATGGGTTCTTTTACCATATTTCTAAAACTCATAGAATTTGTACTTTCCAATCATAGGTTCTACAAAGTTAGAGACCTTGGGGACCAGATGGGGTAGGGTGGGATGGGAGAATGTTTCTATTGCATGACACAGAAAGGTTCCTGCTGAACTTAAAGGTGTGACCTACCTGTTCACTTTGAGCTCCTTATACCAGGAAACAATAGGCAAGAAAGGAGTTATTGTCTTGTCAAGGGTAACTGATCTTCATTATCATGAGAAGGAATCCAGAATTACTTCTATGTAATAGGGATAAAAAAATGATGTGTCAGGAACCCAGGAATTCATATGGGATCTCTTGGTGGTTTTATGCTGAGCAAATAATCAATTGTAGCAACCATAGCTTGACAAAGGCAAGGCAACTATGGATACATACCCTCAGGGATGAGAATCCATGTCATTCCAGCAGGCAAGCAACTGAAGGTGATGGAATTCTAGAATAGATGGAGAAGAAGGGAGATGATATTTATTATACTCTTGGAATCAACTGAAGCTGACAGCATGCTGTTCTCACCAAACAAAAGAAAGAGATCACTGTATGTGGTAGACAGGTATCATGACAGCACATGGGTTGATGTGAATAGTGCAAGGGGGTGGATTGTTTCATATACCACTTATGGTTGCTTCAGATTCTCTCGACCTCTGTAGTTACAAAACTATTCCAGCACCAATAGCTAACATATTGACAAACTCTGGTTGGACTCTGACAAACCTAATGTGGGCACCACCTAACAGAATTTTACACATGCCCACACAATGCACATCTTGCCTCCTACTCCAGTTGATGCTGAAGGATGAGATGACGTGGGACCTGCTAGGTACCACAAAGCACAACCTGGAAGTGCAAAAGAATTAATGTCCTAGAAAGCAAACTTCGGAACACTAAGAAATGGAAGCACATGGATAAATTCTCCCTCTTTTCTGCCCAGGAAGGACTGACTTAAGAAGCAATTGTTTTTATGGTCTCTCAGAAAGTCCCATGAGATTAGGTAACAGACACACTTGATACCACATACAACCAGCTTAATAATGCACCTTTTCATCAGCTCTTCCCCCAATATCCCTATCTTGCTCTCCTCCTTCTTCAGCCCTGCTGTCTAGGATTAGGAGAACCCAAGCCAAGGGAGAATGGAATTACTGAGATTTTCTGGGTGTGTGTGTATGTATGTGTACACAGTACATACATACACACACACACACACACACACACACACACACACACACCAGATGCAAGAAAACAGGGGGCTATGTTTAAACATCCTATGAAGAATAATGTTAATATGCATCTGTCCACTTCAGGGAGGCAGCCTCAACTCTTGCTTACTCATTGTCTGTCAATTCCAACTCATCTATCCTTCAGACCTCACCCAAATTTTTCAAATGGCAGCACCAGCAAACACACAGAGGTCCCCAGAAGAGGAGAAGGTCATAAAGAAAAGGAAATGAATACTGACTAAGCACTGTGCCACATATACTCCATATATTATCCACTTTTCACAAGTAGGAGGTATTATTATCTCTATTTTACAGAGGAAGGAATAGGAGTGCAGACCAACACCTCCCAATTACCAAGTGGCTGAATATCAAACTCATATTTTTTTTCCCACTAATGTAATTTCTACAAACTGGATTCTTTTATTGAGGACCAGAGTTGTGTTAAGATACTCTGTTTTGTGACCTTATTTGACTCAGAGAAAAAGAAGGTTGGTATTTGGGGAAGAAAAAAAAAAAAAACCTCCCACAACTATCTTGTCAAAAGCAGAAGTTAAATACAGTTATATGTAAAAGAGGAAAATAAAAAAGAACAGAGAAAGTCAGAAGCTTAGGCTGCATTTGTCCAGATCAATAGTTTACCAATAGTGTGACACAGAACACCTATGTATCCAACAATCTGTATGTGTGACTAATTTTTTTTATCAACATGCTCAATACACTTTGGCTATCACTAAAGATATTCTGTTTAGCCAAGCCCACTGATTAAGCATTGCATTCAGTGGCTTATGTAACATGATGTAGTCAGAGCAAAACTTGCTCTGAACCAGAAAGATTTGTATCACAGATTCAAGCAGGTACTAAAGAAAGAAGTGTTTGCTGGAACACTTGAGAACATTGTCCTCTGTGTATATAAAAAAGAGTAGTTAGGATATTCAAATTTTCTACCAAACAGCAACAGCAATGCTGGAAGATCAAGGGAATACTGAAAAAAAAAATTAAAATGTAAGACAATATTACTCTCTGTAGTTCAGACTGATCAATAATGACTGCCAACTTGTTTACTGCTGTTGGATGAATCTTTTAATCCTTTTAAGTCCTGCAACTAAAAATACCAGGAACATGAAAAGTGTGAGAATTACTGTTCTAAGAAACCTATTTATGTAACCAGACTTGCCACCTCACCTAAACTGAGAAACAAATGGGAAACCCGGCTTGTTAAAGCAATTTATTGTGTTCAAAAACCACCTTTCCCCACCAGTACAACCAAAAGAAAAATAAGGGGCACTTGGGTGGGTCAGTTGGTTAGCAGACCCACTCCTGATTTGGGCTCAGGTCATCATCTTGAGGTTTGTGAGTTCAAGCCCTGCATCGGGCTCTGTGCTGACAGAGCAGAGCCTGTGTGGGAGTCTCTCTCTCTCTCTCTCTGCCTCTCCTGTGCACTATCTTTCTCAAAATAAGTAAACTAAACTTAAAAAAGAAGAAGAAGAAGAAGAAGAAGAAGAAGAAGAAGAAGAAGACGACGACTAGTGAGACAGAAATCTACATTCATGGAGCTTTCTGTCAGAATCAGCAGCATTCTTTTGAGACAGGTGACTCACCTGGGCCCAAGTGGCCCAGAAACCCTGAAGGGCAGAAGACACCATTCACTAAAAATATATTTGGGACGTAGAAAATCTAAAAATGAAATTCTCTGAGACCTGGGCAGCAGTCACAACATACATTAGAAAGGGCCAGAACAGGGGCTCCTGGGTGGTTCAGTCAGTTAAGCCTCTGACTTTGGCTCAGGTCATGATCTTATGGTTCATGAGTTTGAGTCCTGCATCAGGCTCTGTGCTGACAGCTGGGAGCCTGGAGCTTGCTTCAGATTCCACGTCTCCCTCTCTCTCTATCTCTCTGGCCCTCCCCTGTTTGTGCTCACTCTCTCTCTCTCTCTCTCTCTCTCAAAAATAAATAAGCATTAAAAACTGTTTTTAAATAAAGAAAGGGCCAGAACAGGCACACCTGGGTGGCTCAGTCAGTTAAATGTCTGACTCTTGGTTCCAGCTTGCATCATGGTCTCACAGTTCTGAGTTCAAGCCTGGCATTGAGGCTCTGTGCTAAAAGTGCAGAGCCTGCTTGGGATATCTCTCTCCCTTTGTCTCTCTGCCCCTCTCCAGCTTGCATGCTCGCTCTTGCTCGCTCTCTATCTCTCCCTCTCAAAAATAAATATATATTAAAAAAATCTTTTTAAAGAAAGGGCCAGAACAGGCTTCGAAAGAAGAAAGCCAGGATTTTGCTTTGACCTGGCCCTTCTGTCTCTATTTTGTAGCACATGAAGGGAGTCTGCAGAGTGTAGAGCCTTTCTTCAGTAGATCCCACATTTGCTGAAGAGCAGAGGTGAAATGAGCCACCAAACGCTCCAGAGAGGCTCTGAAACAAGTCAAGCCCCCTGGTCAGGCAGAGACTGAGGAAGCTGTTATTGACCCTACAAATTGACTACAGCACTTTCAGGAGAGTTGGCTGCAGTTTCCTTTGCAAGATTTAACCACAACAAGGAGACAAGTTTCACTTGCCAAAATCTCTTCTTTCACACTGCTGTCCTTTTATCAAGATTTGATGACAACTCAATATGCAGCATTGGCTTCCACATTTGGCTCCTGAAAATAACAACTGACATGTGAAAAGTGGCCCATGGTGAAAAGGGTATGAAAGGTGCTAGATGAAAACAGTAACTCCACCATTTACTGTTTGGGTAACAACTCTCTGAGCTTCAGACTGATCTCAGTTAAATAGGGAAAAAAATGATACTTGCCTTACAATAGTATTATGAGAATGGTTTTATGTAAAGGGTCCAGCCTGTAGTGGATGCTCAATAAATGTTAATTCTCTACTCTGATTACAGTTAAATTCCATGTCTCCTTTAATCCTCACAGCTTTCTAAGGAATATAGTCAGGTATCCTCACATAATAGACCAAAGGAACTGACACTGATCAGTTTATCATTGTGGTGAATGACAGAATTAAGGGTTGTCTCCAGGTCTTTTTAAACTCCTAATGTCTTTGCTCCTTTATGGAGTCATCAGGTTCTGATTAATTTATTCATTCATTCAGCAAACATTTTTTTCAGTGCCTAAAAAGCACCAGATATTAGAAATAAAGGACTCAAAGAACCAACAAATCTCTTTCCTTGTGGAATTTCTATTCTAGTGAGTGGACCATGTCAGAAGGAAAATGAAGTGGGGGGATGGGGGGCTGAGTGTGTGTGCTAATTTAAAGCAGCTGGTCTGGAAAAGGTTCAGATAAGCTGAATTTTGAGCAGAACTGAAAGAATAAGGAATGAGCCAATATAGATATATGTGATTATGTTTCAGGCAGAGGAAACCATCAAGTACAAAGGGCCTGAGGTAGGAACATTCTGCTTCCATCAAAGGAATATCAGAGAGATTCTGGCTCCGCACTTGCATTAATATCTTGATTCTTGTGGATCCCTTCAAAAGAAAATGAAGGAAACAGAGTGTGGCCAAGCTGAACCTTAAATCTGATAGGTTTGGGTCGAGTTAAAAAACGTCATTTTCCACTTTTGTCTATTGCTTCCCTCAAACCTATTCCCAGCACTCCTAAAGTGTAGGCAGTGGGCTGATTTGAAAGCTAGACAAATAGAAATTCTACTGAACAAATAGAAAGTCCTCATATCTCCTCAGTACTGGATGGCTTATAAAGCCCTCCCATAGTCACTACACCATTGAATCCTTCTGACAGCCTTATAAGAAAAGAAGGCAGGACAGGAACTATTGTCCCCAATTGACTAGTAAGGAAACTGAAATTCAAATTACTACTATTGCCCAATAAAACCACTGTTATATGCAGAGTCTACGTTAAAATCACTAGAATGTGGGTCTTCTGGTTTCTACACATAATGCTATTTAATAATAACAACTGCCATCTATTGAACACTGTATACCTAATGTTCTATGAATAGTTTATATAAATTATCTTATTCACTATTTACAAACGCCTATGAGATGCATGTATTTCCCCTATTTTATAAATGAAGAAACACTCAGAAAGTTTAAGTAATTCAATTATACCTCAATAAAGCTGAAATTAAAAAATAATAAAGTTCTTATATTGACTTCAAAAAAAAAGGTTAAATAAATTGCCCTTCTGATACTTTTGGGAGATTTAGCCAGGATCAACCTTGCCCCAGTGGGTGCTGTTGAGTGTCATATAGAGAAGTTTGGGTTTACAAATGGATTTTGACACAGTTGACCACTTCTTCACTCTTACCACACTTACCTCTCCAAGCTTTTTTATTTTTTCCCCCTAGAGACATCACTTAAGATTTTCCTCCTACCTCAAGGCCATGGCTTTTTAGTTTCTACTACTAATTCCTTTTCCTCTATAATCATCTTAATTTTGGAGTCCCCAGGGGCAGATTCTGGACCCTTTTTCATTCTTCCTCTCCCTAGATGGTTTTACCCATCCCCTTGGATTCAAATATAAACAGTTTCTAAAGATCCTTAAACTTCTGTCTCCAGCTTAGCAGTTCATCTGAGCTCTAGAGTTTCTTCCACATCCAATGACTTTCTGGCATATCTGCCTGCTGGTTTCACCAGCATCTCAAACTAAACGTTTCTGAAATGAAAACATATGAGTCCCTCTTCACTCAACTCCTAAACTGATCATATCACAGTCTTCCCTTTCTCTGAAAATGACAGACCACCAGTTGTTAAGCCAGAAATTATGATTTTTTGCTTTCTCTCACTATCAGCAAATGCTATTGCTCTGTCTCCAAACTATATCCTGAGACTCTCTAGTCCTCTCTGCCCTAAGCCACTATCCATTTTCATCTATGTCACCTCCTAGCTCTCCTACTGTGCCAACTCTTAGCCTTCTCCCATCAGCTCTTTTTTACATTGATTTTTTTGAAAATAAAAACCAGCTTATGTCACTCCCCTTATTTCAAAGCCCCCAGTGACTTCCCATAGATGCAGCAAATTTTCAAGTTTCCCCTTCTTTCCTTCATTATACTCCAGTCATGCTGGCTTTCTAGAAGCTCTTAAACTTTCCAGTTCTTTCGCACCTCAGCACCCTTGGTGCTGCCTCTGTCCGGAGAGCTTCTCTTTTGAGTATTCATGTGGCTGGTTTTTTGGTCTCATCTTGAACCCCGTCTCCTATGGGAAGCCCTTCCTAACTATTAGAGTCTCTGTCACAGCACCATGCTTACTTTCCCCACCACGCTTACCACAACCTGTAATTATCTTTTTTTGTTTATGTATTTATTTATTGCCTGACCTCACATGAGGGCAAGGTTTTGTTTGTCTTGTCACTATCACGATACAGTCTCTATACATATGTGTCCTCAGTACACAAAGTTCAGTAGATATTTATGGAGTGAATGAAAGAACGAATAAATGAATCTCAGTTTTCATTTTGCAGGCCTCCATTTCCATAGAAATTATGTCTTAGTTATGTTTATCCTCTGTGGTCTGCTATTCTGAAAACTTAGGGAGGCATCCCAGTGATGAAGTCATGTAGAAATGAGCTGTGGTCAGGACCTAACTCCTATTAAATAAGAACAAAGAGGACAAACCATATTGACTCAAAAGAACCCAGGCCGTTAGGCCAGGTGCCAGAAGTTTTTGGCTTTTTCATTTCCTTAGGTATATAACAGACTTGAGTTTCTGAGAAGTCATCCAAGGTATGACCATATATTACAAAATCCATTTCACTTAGCCCTTAGACACATGTCATGCTCCATCTCAATATCAGCCAGATGTCTCATCAGCATTTACAGGGTTGGAGGTCATATCTGATCCAGGTCTTCATGTTTGTCACCAAAGTAGGCAATGCAACAATATAATCATAATAACTATTTGTCTTATGTTAAGAGCCTACTGTATGACAAGTACTGCTGGTACTAGGTGCTCTGTGTGTTCTTTTCTTGGTTAATCTTTGCAACAAATGAGGAAGATTCTTTGCCCAACCGATAGACGAAGAACCTGAAGCTCAGAGACGTTACATTATTTGCTCTGATGCCAGGCTTACAGCTGATAAGAGATAAAGCAGAGACTGAACTCAAGGCTTCTGATTCCAGAGGGAGCATTATTTAAACTATACTGTATTGCCTTTGGAAAAAAGAAATCACACCGACGTATTTGTATTAAATTATTTAAATCATTGGGCATACCGTATTTTCTGACCAACTCACAAAATATGATTCTCTTTTTAAGATGCAATCTGTATAAGCTCTCTGGCTCTCCACTATTCCTCGAGGGTGAAATACTATCAGTGATGCTGTCACAGGAAACCATCTTTACTTACCTTCTCTGGGTAAACAACTGGCTCATAGACATTAGAGATTCCTCTTACCTGAAGACTCCTCAAAGAGGAAATGAATCCACTTCAGTAATGATTTGAGGAAACCTAGATTTCATAAAGTTGCTGATAAGGTCTCCACAAAGGAAAGAAGAAGGTACCATTATTCCATTGCTCATTTTCTCTCTGGAGCTTTAACTTAAGATTTCATTTGAAGCTTGAAAACCACTGCCCTTGAGAAAAAGAGAAAGGAAAAAAAAAAGAAGAGGGAAAGAAGGAAGGAAGGAAGGAAGGAAGGAAGGAAGGAAGGAAGGAAAGAAGGAAGGAAGGAAGGAAGGAAAGGGAGAGGATAAAGGAAAGGAAGGAAAGGGAGAGGAGAAAGGAAAGGAAGGGAAGGGAAGGGAAGGGAAGGAAAGGAAAGGAAAGGAAAGGAAAGGAAAGGAAAGGAAAGGAAAGGAAAGGAAGGAAAAGGACTGGAAAGGAAAGGAAAGGAAAGGAGGGAAGAATCTTTTTTTTTCTTGGGATGGCTTACACAATTAAGTCATCCTGACACCCTATGTGACAGAAAGAGATGGGAAATAGTAGACAAAGAATGGCGTCTCCTTAGCAAGAAAGGTGAAAATAGATGTGTTCCAGCCCCAGAAAGAAAGTTAGGTTGAATGAGAATATAAACTTCTTCAGCTAGAATATCTACATAGATGTGAGAGAATAAGAGCAATGTTTTAAACAAAGAATAAGATCTTGTATACAGATAGTCTTCCACTTTTGTAAAGAACTTCTAGAAAAGCACACTAAAGTTGTATGAGTAAAAGTTCAACAAGAAGTCATGCAAACAATGTGAGAGGAGGTCAATCCACAGAAAATTAAATGTATTAGACAATTCCTAAGGACACTTTAGATGATATACTGCTAACATTTCACATATATTCTTAGATTTGGTTTTTCCTCTGTAATTTAACAGTTGCCCTCCTTATGTCCAATGGATGACTACCTGAGACTTTCAGTATATCTAATGACTTAGATTTACTAAATCTAATGATTTACTGCTCCTTTCTAGCCACACATTCTCTCTAGATAAATTCCTGTAGACCTATGGCTTTAAATCATATCCATATGCCCTTGACTCTTAGAGCTTCATTGCTAACCCTGATATTTCACCAAAGCACCTTTACTGGTATTTCTAAATCCCTACCTAACATCTCCAATAAGATGTATAGTATGAATCCTAAACTTGAAATATCCAAAGCAATGTTCTCATTCCCCAAAATTTGATCACTCTGCAATTTTTCATCTCAGGAAATGACTACACCACATATTGCTAAAAACAAACAGCTCTTGGAGTTATCCTTGCCTCCTCTCTGTTCTTCACATTTCACACACATCCAATGTTGGCTTTACCTCCAAATGTTATAATATTCATCCACTTCTCTCAGTCTCCTCTGCCACCACTCTAGTCTAAGCCACCATTATTTCTCCACTAGATGCAATGCAATAGCTTCCTAACTCATCTCCCTGCTGTTGTTCTCACCCACCTTCACATAATTTGCTCTCTAGACAGCAAAGCTAAAAACATAAATCAGACCATATTACTCTCCGCTTACAACTTCCCAGAGGTTTCCAATTATACCAAGAATAAAATCCAAACTCCTTGCTATGGTCTAGAACAGAGCAGTCCAAACCAAGCCATTTAGTAAGGTGTGAAACCAATGTTCTGGGGAAGGATCAGCATTTTAAAATAAAATAAAATAGAAAATATCAGAGTTTATTGTATGTAGTAAGAATAAATATTATCTCATGAAACTTCTCTTTCAGATGTGTGTGTGTGTGTGTGTGTGTGTGTGTGTGTGTGTGTATGTAGTGGAATGCAATGTCAAATGTATTTTCTCTGGGAAATACGTTTGAAAGCCACTGGCCTACAAGATCTTAAAGATCTGCTGGCTCACATCTCCTGCCTAATCTCCCATCCCACTTTCTGCTCATTCAACATACTCCATCGCTTCCAGCCTCTTTATTGTGCCTTCAAAGAGAAGCTTCTTCCCATCTCGGGTCCTTGGCACTTGCCTGGAATGCCTTACTTCCTATTATTTGCATGGATGGTTCCTTCTTACCATTCAGGTTACCATTCACATATCACCTGCTCTGAAAGCCCATCCTCTAGGGGCACCTTGGTGGTTCAGTCAGTTGAGCATCTGACTCTTGGCTGAGGTCACAATCTCACGGTTAGTGGGACTGAGCCCCAGGTCAAGCTCTGCAACTGATGGTCAGGCTCTGGGTTAACAGTGTGGAGCCTGCTTGGGATCTTGGGATTCTCTCTCCCTCTCTCTGCCCCTCTTCTCTCTGTCTCTCTCTCAATAAATAAATAAACATTAAAAAAAAAAAAGAAAGCCTGTCCTGTCACTAATCTAAAGCAGCATCACCACTTCTCTATCACATTACCCTGTTTTATTTCCTTATGCTGCTAACCATGATCTTGCATATTTATTTATTTGTACATGATCTTTCTCAGCCCTCCTTACGTAAATTACATAATGCAGGGATCTTAGCTGTTCTGTTTGCCACATTCTGCCACTTATAACAGCATCTCAATAAGTACGGTTGATAGACTATTGACTATTTCAGTTTTACACGTGTTTGTATAAAATAAGGACAGCTTATAATGAAATGCTTAAATAATTATAGTAGCACTGCTGTGAAAACAAAGATGCTGTGGCTAACACCGCACAGGGACTGGCAGGCAGGACCCGTGGGAGAGCCTGAGCGGCTCATTTGTCAGTCAATCGAGGAAAACCCAAATTCAGTGTACAAAAATGCAATTTCTTGGCCCGTAAAATATGAAACCTCAGAGTGGTTGACAATGAGCATCAAATAGTTAGGGACACTGTCATAGTTTTTGTCTAGTGCCCTGTGGTTCCTGACAACAAAAATCCTTAAAAATAAAAGTGTTCAGTGTGAATTCTCTTCAGATATCATGGAACCAAAAGTAAAATCTGCATCCAACACCTTCGATCCTGAATGGAGGAGGAGGGACACAGGAAGGCAAGTAAATAGTAGCAACTGTCAAGAATGACAAGATGAGGGCAGGGTCAGAGTGGAAACTGCCCTGGGGAGCCAGGCCCAGAAGGAGACTCTGGAGCCTCAGAAAAAGGGGCCCATATTCCCTTCACAGCCCCACCCAGCAGACTCCTTCAAGGGGTTATTAGGATTATCTCCTCAATCTTTATTTAATTCTTTCCAGGTGCCCAATCATAAAGGGGCTTGTGTGCTAGGCTGAGGCATTTGAACTTTCTTCTAGGTGGTTTGGGGAAACTCTGAAGAGTCTAAGAGGGGAGTGACCCATTGGGGTGTCTCTCCTAGAGCCCTCCTCCTGGCTGCAGTGTGGATGGGGGGTTGAAGCTCTGCCGGTTGGAAGCTGGAAGATAATGTGGCAGGCTCTCCAGGCGAGAAGCAACAGAGAGCCTAGAGAGCCTAAACAGAAGCAAGGGGTTGGTGGGAACCGGAGGTTGTACGGAGGGACAGACCCTTATGGGAATCTGACTCCTCCTACTTACCAGTTACCACTTCCAGTCTGTGACCCCCGTGCTGGTTAGGAATTTCTAAGCCTCTTTGTCCTCTCTATAAAATAAAGCAGAGAATGGCACGAACTTCAGAGATCCCTGTGAGGATTTAATGTGATAATGCATGTAAACTCTTAGTGCCTGCATAGTAAGTGCTCAACAAACGTTAGTTACTATTTTAGTCAGGTACTATTATTATTTTTGAGTACCATGGGAGGCACCGAAGCAGACCGAGACAGACCCCTCATCCAGCAAAACAAAATACCGTGGGCCTGTCACAATGCTCTGCAAACACGAAAAAGCCACAGCTTAATCTTGCCAGCGGCGAAGGCTTCGCAGAAATGCACCTGGAGCCCTGAGTGAAAAGTAAACCGCATTCTGAAAGGCAGTGGACTTAGACTGAAAACTGCAACTCAGTCGAAGGCAAACAGAGCGAAGCTGGTCCTGACTGGGGTGAGTGTCTGACGGCGCCTGTGGGGTGGGGGTGGGGAGAGTCAGAATCCGGGCACTGGGCACTCTACCTCTGTCTCCTCCTTTCTGAGACAGGGCTCCAATCTTAAACTAGCAGGAGAGTCCGCAGGGGTCCCGGCCCACAAAAGGTCGGGGGTTGAGGGCCCCTCAGCACAGGTTTTTGTCTGCAAACCCAGTTTCCGAGGTGCCTAAAAGTGTACAAATAGTGAAGCCAGGCCCAGCCGAGCCAATTCATTACCTCGCCTCCGTGCTGCATGCTGATTATTTGCTCTCCATATCACCTCTCCTCAGGGGGCTCAAAGGAATCAGCAAATCCCCCGCATCAGAGCTACGAATCCCCAGCACAACCCATTCACACACAGCGGGGTGGCTGGGGATTAATTGGAGGGGGAATGTTGTGAATTCCAGAGAGTTCTTTCTCTTTGCCTCACAGCCGGTGGCCGGGGATATTGCTACATGAAAGCTTCCCTGTCAGTATCAATCATCATTGCCTGGGCTGCAACATTCCAGAGA
The DNA here is from genome assembly GCF_018350215.1 of Panthera leo. Lineage (NCBI taxonomy): Eukaryota > Metazoa > Chordata > Mammalia > Carnivora > Felidae > Panthera > Panthera leo. The sequence goes on along the minus strand of NC_056686.1, from coordinate 56,120,686 downwards.
ATGAATTGGCCTCATTTGGTAACTCAACTAGAGTTGGGAGGTGGGGGTGGGGGCCATTCCTGAGGGGCCACATTTGTGGGCCCTAATTCTTGTCCCATAAGTGGTTTCAAAGCAAACAGAAACCTAGAAGGCCCAGCTTTCTTTTTCTGGGTTCCCTCCCTTAGCGATGTTAGAGATGGAGTGGATCTGGAAGAAGGGTGGGAAAGGGGTGGTACCTGTGTTAGGGCCTGGCAGGAAATTAGCTTGGGCAAAGCCTTGGCTGAGAGCTTAGAGGCAGCCCAATAGCCGCTCCCGCCCGCCCCCCCTCCCCCAGGGTTTCTCTTACTGCTTTGATTCCAGGCCGACTTTCTCCTCCCATCCCCAGGCTGCTCCACAGGAGGCCTGTGGGCTCTCCCCCACCTCCCTGCCGAATGGGGCCCAGTGCCTAGAAGTCTGTGAACCCTAACTCCTCGGGTACCCTCCTGGAGGAGGGCAGATAACAAGAAATGCAAACGTCAAACCTTTTCCTCAAGTTAGCAAATGCTGGGAGCCCACAGAAAGGACAAGGAGGAGCCTCTTCCTGGGATTTCACATCTGAAGTCTACAGACTCAAACCTTTTCCCGGTTCTTATTTTTTTAAATGCCAAGACTTCCAGGCTGCCTTCTCCACTCACCCACCCCCTCAACCCCCCCCCCCCTTTCCACCACCAACCTGCTCTAGCTCCTTCTGAGCACCTCTCTTCACTTCTAGTCCCTCCCTCTGGGAGAAAAAAAAAAAAAAAAGTGAATTCTGCAAAAAAGAATTTCCTGAAACTCCCATCAAGTCAAGAGCTCAGAGCGTGCACCCTAGGGAATCCAGGCATCCAGGCCACTGCTTACTGGGAGAGGTGCCCAACCTGACAGTCCTGGGAGGCTGGAGCCCCCAGCTGGACTCTGTTCACCTATTCTGGGGCCTATGACCCCAGGGAAGCGCCCAGGCTCCTGCTTAGTGCATCCATAAGATGGATGGTGGTAATAACTGCTCTGCCTCCCTCTTAGGATTGTGTATGGATTAATGAAAGAAGAGATTAAAAAGTGATTTGTAAAGCGCTCAGTGTAAGGTATTATGATTATTAAATTATCTCATTGGGCCCAGTATTGGGCATGTTAGTGATCTTTGTAAAAGCCTCACTCTGCATCTACGTGCCTCTGTCCAGGAGAATCCTGGTAAAATGTGCCCTGGGAGGGAGAAAGATTAAAATGCTATACCAATGTATACAAAGAAAAACCCAGACAAAAAGCAAGATCATTATTATTTTTGAAAATAAAAACAGCGTGATAACCTTTCAGTATCTCAAGTTACATATGCCCACAATGTGACACTACCTCTTGTGGGTGTTATTCTAAGCCAATAGTCCATTTTCTGGGGGTTCCTTAACATAGCAACAGACAAACCTTGGCCTGAAAAGCAGAAGACTCTGCTCTGTGTAATATTGAGCAAGTTGTTTCTCCTCTCCAGGCCTCAGTTTCCCCACCTCTAAAATATGTAAGTGGCACCGGGCTTCTTTAAGATCTTATCCCACTCTTCTGTCTTGTAATTCCTTGGATGCCTCCAGTAGGCATCCTAACTTAGCAACAGTTGGGGTTCCAAGGTCATTTCATACTTGATAGAATATCAAAGAGTTTAACTAATCCTCATCCTGGGATAAAGGACTAAGTGAGCAAACAATACAAAATCATGCCAGCCACTTAGGGACTCTTAATTCTACTTAATCATAATGAGAATTTTTCAACATTTGGAGACTGCTCTGGGGAAAAGCATGACATAATGCCTCCAACACTTAGAGCTGTGCCATTGGCACAGAATCTCCATCACAATTAGCAGTTTTCTTACCCCAAATGCTTTAATACAAAGTGCCTGCTTCACTTAGTAACTCCACTCAACAAGCTGACACCTGAAAACCACAGCCTAGGTGTTGCCAAGGTTCCTAAAGAACACGAGGTCCACACTCCATCTCACCATTTCGTCTCCCCAAATCTGAATGAACTCTCATCTAGTTTCAGACGCAGGGTTTTTATTGCCCAGCTGCACACGTCTGCCTAGAGAGACACTTTCCCATCCTTTCCAGCTGCTTGCTGTCAGCCGGCTTGTCTGTCCTCAGTGGGAACTTTCAGGTTCAAGTCTCTGTCTGGGGAGTCCATATACAGCCTTGGCTATTATTCTGATGGATCGTTTTAATTCTTTCCACTTTGATCATGTCAGTTTCCACAACAAACAAGGCTCACCAGAAGCATTCCTGGTCTCACAAAGGCAAACACACTTGGCTTTGCATCATAAGCCAGAGGCCAGAACTCTTCTGCTTTTGCTTCAAGGCTATTTTAACCCTTGGTTGCACAAGTTTTCCAGTTAACCCTTTTTACCTTTCATTCCCTGCAACCATTGACGTGTTCATCTCCTCCGGAGAAATGCAATGATTTCCAGTCTTTAATTAATTAAGGATCCAAGTGGCAGATGCAGTTCACACACACTGGAGCCAAGCCCTGGCTAAGAAGATTCTTTTGCTCCAAATGCTCTGCAGTTCACTGAAAGTAACTTCGGCTAATAAAAATAGCTTTGTCGACTAAGTTGCCAGGAGCCATTTTAAATCATTGAAAATATTATCTCATTTAATATTGGCAAAGTATTAAGGTGAAATAGGAATTATGTTGACTTCCTAAGTAAAGAAACATAGGAGTTAGAAGCTAAGCTTTCTGTCCAAGATTACACTGCCAGCCTGGAATGGTGCAGGGGTTTTAACCTGGATTTGTCTGGCCTCTGGGGCAGGCCCTAATGCTGAAATGTTAAATGTTAGACGTTAGCACTCCTTAGGCTGTAGTAGAAAGAGCTCTTGACGGACAGTAAAGAGGCCAGCGTCTCTGTGGCCACTTCCATCAAGTCCATTTTCTCTATGCCTTGATTTCACTACCAGCAAATTGAAGATAGAATTAAATCAGTTTTTTTCCAAACCTCAGTCATTCACTTTATTACTCATACCACTCATATTATTATTTAATAACTATTCTTCCTTAAATCAATGTACTTTTAAAAACTAAATATTTTTAAATAAGTTAAAAACCAACATGACTTGCTCTAAATAGATGGTAATAATAAAAATGAGATGATTAAAAATAATAACGTTAAATTCTAGCTAGACACTCTTGCCAGCCGTAGGCTAGCTCTAAGACTTAGGCTAACCTTATGTTAAATTGGAAAATATGCAAGTTAGTTAAAGACACTGCAGTTAGTTAAAGTATATTGAAGACATATTAACAAATACACTCTGAGACTTTCTCCTCAATGTAACCAGGTGGGAAGAGACTCCAACTGGACACACCTTTCTCACTACCTTACTCAATGTTACTTAACATCTTGGCTATGGTACTACCTCAAGTTATCTCACCTAAAATTGTTTTACATACAACCAGAAGTCCTCATCTGTATGTGAGCAGATGATAGATACTGTGTTTCTCTCTGAGTATTTCCAGCTCTGAAACACTTCAATTCTAATTAGAAAAGTTAAGATTAATGCCTATTAAATTTGAAACTTAATTCACTAGCATTCAGTGAGTACGCACCGACCTGCAGAGAAAGGAAAATAGAAAGAGATCTTGACAATAAACAATCACTGTTATCAATTTCTTTAAACAGCAAAATAAATGAAGACTTTTCTTTGGGAAGTGTCTTCGAGGACTACAAAGTATATCACCCCATAGCCATGTAAGAATTTTGTGTATTTGCTAGGGTATGCACCAGTAGGTTTTCAAAGTGTGGTCGAAGTCCCTGGAGATAACCAACATCCTTTCAGGTCAAAACTATTTTCAAACTTTGTTTTTAGTGTTTTTATTATTTATTTTTGAGAGAGAGACAGAGTGCGAGCAGGGGAAGGACAGAGAGAGAGATTGAGACATAGAACCCAAAGCAGGCTCCGGGCTGTCAGCACAGAGTTTGACATGGGGCTCGAACTCACGAACCATGAGATCATGAAGTTGGACACTTAACCAACTAAGCCACCCAGGTGCCCCAAAACTATTTTCATGATAATACTAAGATGTTCATGCCTTTTTCACTAAGTTTCCCAGAGGCTACGTGAAGTGAGATACTACAACAGATGGAATGCAGAAGTAGACATGAGAATCCAGCTGTCTTCCATTGACACAAATATTAAAAAGATTTGCAGAATGCTAAACAATGCTATTCTTCTCACTGAATTTATTTGGGAAAACAGTCATTTTTCATAAAAATGAAGTTATTTACGTTAACATATAATGAATGCGTCATTGTTATTTTAAGACAAGTATTTTTAAATGTACCAATTTAACTTCTCATGCAGTAAACACTGGTAGATAGAATTCACATAAACAAAAGCTCTTTAGAAGCTCAGTAATTCTTAAGAGTAGAAAGATGTCCTGTAGCAAAAATGGTTGGGAATGTCTGAGGCCATTAAAAACAGCAGGCCTAGTGTACATCAGCTGGAATATGAAATGAGTGAAGTCAAAAGTAGTTCATTATAGAATTACCCATAATGGGGAGGAATAAGAAAGAGCCATGCAGTTAGCAATAATGAATTATTATATTTAGTAATAATGAACAGTTAGCACTTCTCAAATGATCAACTCAGGGACATCATTTCTGATTGTGACAAGGGAAAATTAAGAAATTAAGAAGAGGGCACCTGAGTGGCTCAGTCAGTTGAGTGTTCGAGTCTTGATTTCGGCTCAGGTCATGATACCAGGGTCATGGGATCAAGTCCCAAGTCAGGCTCTGTGCTGAGTGTGGTGCCTGCTTAGTATTCTCTTTCTCTCTCCCTTTGTCCGTGTCCCCTCTTGTATTCGCTCGATCTCTCTAAAATTGAATAGATAAATAAATAGAAAATAATAAAAGGGATTAAGAATCTAGTAACCAGAAAATGTTATATGTGTGTGTGTGTGTGTATATATATATACGTATATATATACATATATATACGTATATATATGCGTGTGTGTGTGTGTGTGTATAACAGGGAAATAATTTTGAATTCCAAACATTGCGACTGCAGCAATGTCAAACATGTCTGCTAGTACACACACCTAAAATGGGAATGTGAAAAAAGGAGACTTGGCTTGGGAAGTTTGCATAGGAAAATTTGTTCTTTTACAAATTACTTTTAATGGTGTCCCCACATGGCTTATATAATCACTATAAAGTGGTAAAGTTTAATTTCTTGTCTGTTGAAAAACTGCTGAAAGGTTGGGACACTTAAAGCCATGGTTCTCGGATCACATGGCTGACTAAATCAACAAGTTAGGCCAATGTATCTTAGCTATTTTACTAGCTGAATCCCATCAGTTTTATAGCCATAAGTTGTCATTATCAGTTGAGACCATGGCCAAAAAATATAATTGTCAATTAGTGTGTTTCATGTAGATAAGGCCAAAGTGTATTCATACCTATACTAAATGTCTCACTCTCATTTTGATTCTGGGAGCTCAATTTACAAAGAGAATTAACATTTCTCTTTATTTTAAGTGGTTTCTATGGATACCTTCGATGAAGCATTTCATTCACATCTATCCAATTTAAGCTTCTTATTTTAATTTAAATACATTTTCCATTCCTCCAGAATTTGGATATGATATCTGCAGTTCATTTTCTGGACTTAACCTACAAAAAGCATGTATGCACACAAAATTTTAAATTAATATGTTTAAAGGTTTAAAAAGAGAGAGACACTCCTGCAATACAGAAAGTCATAATCTCAGAATTGGAATTCTATTTTTATTTGCCTCATACTCACTCAAAACCTGACCTGTAATCTAGAAAGTCATGTTTTCTGATTTTGGTTTTTTGGGGTCATTATTGGGTGGGTTTTTTTCCTCCCCTTTCTTGATCTCATTTATTGTTATACTGCAGTTTTCTTACTTAGCATAGATGGGATTAAAACTTTTTTAGGTTCTAGTACACTTAAAATTTAATAATACTTTAGTAAATACTTAGTGTAGAAAAATTGGGGAAAAGTTTTTTTAAAGAATACAACCTCAGGGGCGCCTGGGTGACTCAGTCAGTTCAGTGTCCGACTTTGGCTCAGGTCATGATCTCACTTCTCTTGGGTTCAAGCCCCATGTCAGGCTCTGTGCTGACAGCTCAGAGCCTGGAGCCTGCTTTGGATTCTGTGTCTCCCTCTCTCTCTCTCTGTCCCTCCCCCGTTCATGCTTGCTCTCTCTCTCTCTCTCTCTCTCAAAAATAAACATTTAAAAAAAAGAATACAACTTCAGATAACTGATACAATGTTGCCAGCATTTGCTAATCAATAAAACACTTAAAAAAATTCCCTTTTCCAAGAAAAATTTATATATATATATATATATATATACCTGTTAGGAAGAGATCTGATGTCATCTCTAACTACAAATCTTTAATTCATTTATTATGCAAGTTTTATATGTCTCAGCCTAGAAACCAAAGTCTTCCACATATGATTCCAGACTCCTGCCAGTTTTATCCACCCCCTCTCCCTACACAGACCCACTACACTACAAACTGGCCTACTGAGTTCTGGGGATGAGTCTCCTTGCTCCCTCGGTTTTTACCCTTACCATTCTCTCTCCCCTTAAAATACCTCCTTCAGTTTCCCTCCTGTCTGTTAACTGAAATCTTATCCAGGCCCCAAAACAGATGACCAATGTCACTCCCCTTTCTTGATCCTCCCAAATAGAAGTGCCCACTCTTCTCTTGATGGCCACAGCCTCATTACTCTGTCCCATGGTTTCCAAGATTCATTTGTGTACTTGCTTTATCCCCTACTTCAAAATAAAAACTCCTTTAAATTTTTTATATTTTTAATAAGTAATGCATACATACAATAATCATGCAGTTCAGAAGTCACCAAAGGATATTTGAGGAAACATGTCTTCTTCCTACCCTCCTCACCAGTTATCCTCCCCAGAGGCACCCAATGTTACCAATTCTTTGCATATCTTTTCAGAGATAGTCTGTATAAGTGTGGATATGTGTGTGCGTGTGAGAGTGTGTGTGTGTGTGTGTGTGTGTATGTATGTACACAAATGGCAGTATACTTTCATGTTATTTTGAAGGGTGGGCACATCATGTTGGGCAGGTTGTGCCTTAACCAAGGGCACCCAGTGGAAAGGGTGTTTTTTTGGGGGGCTGGAATCCAACTGTGCTTCCCTGGCCAAGCTGTATGCTCTGTGGTCCTGCTCTGTACATCCTAAAGAAACAGGCTTTCTTCAAATTTCCACAAATGCTCCTTTGAGGCTAGCAGTGGTCCTAGTGTGTATTTTTATTTCATTTTTAATTTTCACTTTGTTGTAAAATATTTTTGTTGTTTTCTTCACTTTGCACTATTACAAGAAAGAGCTTGTGTTACAAATCCATGTTTAAACACTGTCATTGGGGGAGAAAGATTAATTTGCAAAACCTGTTTTCAAGCACTGGCCTATTTCTTTTTTTTTTTTTTTTTCAATATATGAAATTTATTGTCAAATTGGTTTCCATACAACACCCAGTGCTCATCCCAAACTGGCCTATTTCTTTAGACTTGCCAATTTGTTTTTTGTTTTTTTTTTTTTAATTTTTTTTTTAACATTTATTTATTTTTGAGAGAGCGACAAAGCGTGAGTGGGGTCAGGGCAGAGAGAGAGGGAGACGCAGAATCCAAAGCAGGCTCCATGCTCCAACCTGTCAGCACAGAGCCTGATGCGGGGCTCAAACCCACGAACCTGAGCTGAAGTCAGATGCTTAACCGGCTGAACCACCCAGGCACCCCTAGACTTGCCAATTTAGAAGTCATCCGTGGATATGATATACTAAGCTGATGTTACTGTTTTCAAATAAAATATCCATGAAAAGGCTTCAGAAATGATGAAAATATCAATGATCATACTTATTATAATGGTTATTATTCTTTTAGAGTTTATTAAATATAAAAAAATGTTAATTTAATAATTAAACATTTTTCTTTTTCCCAAATTAGTCTAGGACATTTGAGGGGAAAAAGTACTATCTCCCTACCCTAAGGGCTCATTGGGTGTCAGTTGCAGAACATGTCAAAATCCAAGATTCTTACAGTTTCGGAAAAAAATTTATTTTTAATGCTTCTCACTCCAGGGGTCCCTTTTGATGTATTTCTGCCCTCATTTCCAATAGTTAAATCTAAACCTGTGTTTCTTCTTAGAAAATTCATCATTCCACTTTGGAGCCTGAGATTTGGAAGCCAGGACCATGGCTCCTGGATATGAGAACCCAGACATTCATTCTTATATCCAACCACCTATATTTATTTTATAAACCTATCTAGATTATAAACCTTAGATACATCCCTCTAAGAACTTTTTTTAAGTTTATTTATTTATTTTGAGAGAGAGAGAGAGAGGACAGAGAACGAGCAGGGAAGGGGCAGAGAGAGAGAATCCCAAGCAGTCTCCACACTCAGTGCAAAGCCCAACACAGGGCTCGATCATGCAACAGTGAGATCATGACCCGAGCTGATCAAGAGTCAGTAGCTTAACCAACTGAGCCACCCAGGTGCTGCAGAATTTTATTTTAAATGGTTCTGCCACTCTGTTTGGGGATGTTACATTTAGGTCAGAATCTCTGGAAGACAGGGGCACCTGGCTGTCTCAGTCAGTGGAGCATGCAACTCCTGATCTTGGGGTCATGAGTTCGAGCCCCATGTTGGGAGTAGAGATTACTTTAAAAAATAAAATCTTCAAAAAAATTTTTTTAAATAAAAAATAAGTAAAAATCAAGTAATGTGGCAGTAATGTGCCAGTAATCAAGTAATGTGCAAACCCAATGCTGGCCCTTATGCTGTTTCTCACACTCAGTTCTCTTCTGACCTCAGGCTCAGAGAAGAGTGAGCAAGATGATGACGGTGAAGATGATAAACAGAAGGAGAAGAAGAAGCTATGAACTTAGTGGTTAACTTTTTCAGGTCTCCAAATGCCAGGGAGCCAAAAGTGCCCTGTGAAAACATCCTGCTTAATTTAAGGTAAGGTGTGTCCCTGGCACAGTTTTCATAAAGTAAAATTAAGTATTAAGACATTATCGCCTTTCTTTACGTTGAAGGGGCCTAGAAGACTTCACTATGGCATAAAAATTATGTTGAACTGAAGTCATTTGAGAAGGCCTTTTTCCTTAACTCCCTTATGTGACTAAGAGCAGAGCCTCCCAAAAGAACACAAGAGGACTCAGTTGTCATAAATCCCCTAACCCTTGGGAGCAACCAGGAAAGCTTGACTCTTTTTTGTTGTTGTTGTTTAAGTTGTATTTAAGTAATCTTTACATGCCACGTGGGGTTCAAACTCAAGACCCTGAGATCAGGAGTTGCATGCTCTTCTGAATGAGCCAGCCAGGCACCGTGGAAAACATGACTCTAATGACTGGTGAATAGAAATCAGAACCACATCTAAACAGATATTGTCATAGAACTGTCTTATCCCCTATCTATTCTCATAAGGGCCCATTTATCTTTCCTAAAAGTCATTTATTTTCCATAATTATGTATACACTTGTATTACCCCCTCATATTATAATCTATGTATTTTAAGCGCAAAGACTAGGAGGGGCACCTAGCTGGCTCAGTTACTTAGGTGTCCAGCTCTTGATTTTGGCTCAGGTCATGATCAGATTCCTGAGTTCAAGCCCCAGGCTGGGCTCTCCACTGACAGTGCAGGGCCTGCTTGGGATTCTCTCTCCCTCTCTCTTTGTCCCTCCCTTGCTTGCACTTTCTCTCTCTATAGATATAGATATAGATATAGATATAGATATAGATATAGATATAGATATAGATATAGACATAGATAGATAAATAAACTTAAAAAAAAATTTTAAATAAAGACAAAAACTAGATCTAGCCTATCTTTGGGTGACAAGTAATACCAAGACAGTATTTTGTGTATATAATAGAGATCAGGTAGGAAGAAAACTTACCTAAGGGCCCTAGCATTATGAATTGGAGTAGTTCTTAAGGTGGTCAGTTCTTAACTATTAGCTTGGACAAGTCCCTTTTCATTCTCAGCCTCAGCTTTCTCCTTTGCAAAATAAGAATCCTAGCACTTGCGTGGAAAACCCAGCGATTAGAAGAGCCATCCCATTTAGGCATCTAGCAGAAAGTCTAGGACATCAAAGACATGCTGTAAAGTTAGTTCCTCTGATCCCTCCCGCCTCCCGAGCATGCACCTGAACAGTGAGGAAGCTCAGCTGTCCTCACATCTGGATCCAACCACCCTCTCTCCTACCCAAGTGAAAATTCCCCAAATAAGAGTTTTTCTTAATAGGCAATGGATGATAGGCAAAATCCCTTCCAAGGCCATAAACAGTCAAAATGTCAGGACTTCTGGAAACTGCCGAGCTCTTGTTCTGGGCATACTGTTATATTAGCTTATCAGTTACCTTAGTGTCTCCTGGGTCAGCCAAGAGAGGGGACTGGAATGGTGGTGGGGGTGGTAGAATGGGTTGAGCTGGTACAGTGGGGCTGAAGAAAGGAGGGATGGAAGAGGTCACCATCCCAGTCGGCTACGCCACCAAAGGGAGGTCTATGGTAATGAGAACAGTGACGTGGTTTCTCTGGGAATATATATGAAGTATGTGATTTTGGCCTCTACGTGAACCTGTGAGTCCACGTTCATGTGTGCAGGTGAATCGCACAAGAGAAATCCATGCACTCATGCATTCATTCTTCTGTTCATATTCATCAAATTAAATGAGCTTTTTAAAATGCCCCAAGTTCTGGCAGTGGGGGAGGGGGAAGATAAATAAGAGATCCTCCACCTGTAAGAGTCTGACTACAATTTGTTTACACTCTGTTGGAGACAAAGGAGTAAATGCTTTGCAGGTCTTGTTCTATGAGAAGTTAGCACCAAGCACTAGGAAACTTACCCAGGAAAAGAAAGAAGTTCTAAACAGGGAGTTTTTTCTCTGCAGGTTCTACAAATACATTTAGCTTCATATATTCCCCTTCTCAACCCCTCCCCACCCCAGGAATTCATTTGGAAATAGAAACAAACTTAGTGAGACCTTCACCCACCCCCACCCCCCTCCCCTGCCTTTTGACATGTGCTAAAAAGCCAGTACTATGTACTGGCTCTTTCCTCTCTTTTCCTCCACCAATTTCCAGCAAGCAAAATAAAAATGTCTTTGAGTTACAGCGTTTCCCCTTGTCAGTTGTGGTAGATTGTAGACTCCGAGGCACTGGCACAGGACCTAGCACACAGGAAAGCCTCAGAAAACGTAGTCCGAATGTTGTAAATTAGTGAAATGGTTTCATTTGTAGAAGGGAGATACCTCCTTCTCATTCTCGGTGCTATTGTGAGAGTAGCCTTACCATGAGCCTGGCCTTGAGAAGCAGTTCATACATGGTAGGTGGTATTGTTAATATCAATACTTAACAGTTTAGTGGATTATACGAAAACATTTAAAATATTTATTTTTGCTTTTACAGTAAAGAGAGAGAAAAAGAAAGAAAAACCATTCAGGCCATAATTAAAACCATGTGGGGCACTCCACAGCTCTGTTTTCCAGACCTCTGCAAGAGCACTACATATTGTTTCCTCCTTTTAGCCAAATTCCAAGATCTAAGAGTTACCCCCAGGAGAGAGCACGCCTTTCCAGGCAGTGGCCATTATCTTGCAAACCTCTGTTATCTAAACAAATTGTCTCCTTGTATCCACGTTTGGATTAGTAAATAACCACACCTGAGGACAGGGCAGTCAGGCCCTCTGCTATTTACAAAAGATTCCAGTCCCTTGGGTCACAGCCTAGTGCCTGAGGAACCCAAGCAAACCCAGCGTTTCCAAGGGCTGCCTCACTCAGGACTCACGACTTTGACTCCTTTGCCTCCCAGGCAATTGCTAACCACAGAATTCCCCACTGCCAGGTCTCCTGGCCAGTGTGCAAACCAGTGTGGTTCCCAGGTCTGATCCTAAACCAGCAGCTCACATCTTCCTTTGCTGAGATTACACTGTAAAGGCAAAGTCTGAGTCATCTGCAAATGCCACCGTTGGATTTGTTATTAGTATGGGAAGTGGATTATTTATTAGCATTTGTGAGAAACATCTGGACTGCCACCTCAAACTGGAAGACTTGATTTTACCCCTCACTCCAACTGTCACCAACAACAACGTTAGAAATGAGGCTGGACCCCAAAATCAAAGGCACATGCAAGGTTTTATTGGCGTTAGAGCTTGAGCTGAAGGGACACACAACAATAACAAAATAGTTATATGGGGGGTGGGAGGGAGGGCAGGGTGGGTGATGGATATTGAGGAGGGCACCTTTTGGGATGAGCACTGGGTGTTGTATGGAAACCAATTTGACAGTAAATTTAATATATTAAAAAATAAAAAATAAAATAAATTAAAAAAAATAAAAATAAAAAAAAATAACAAAAAAAAAATAACAAAATAGTTATGCTGGCCTCCTAGAACAGCAGGGATGTCCTACCTATGTAAAGAAACTTCCCTTAGGTTCCCATTCCCGCACAATATGCCAATGAGGGAAAGAAAAAGAAAAAAACCTTGTCTTGATTGGTTGGAAGGGCCTCGTTCTGATTGGTCAATATCTGGGTCCTCTGTATGAAGTCCAGCTGATGTATAGGGTCCCATTCTGGCCTCTTTCTCGTTCTGCTATGTAAAAGAAGGGGTTTAAACAATAACAGCCATCAGACAGTGCCTTAGGTGCATAATGTTTTTCAGTTTGCGCTTGTTCCCGTGGTCCCTGTCTTATGGCTACCCGGATTTTCATTTTGAAAAGCTGACTTCTGGGCCTGATGCTACAGTTCTCCCAGTTCAAAAACATCACCCACACAGTAGATACACAAGAAACAGTTTCAATTAATGAAGAAAATGTCATTGGGGTCTTAACCTGAATGAAGATATTTACCTATCTAGGTAGAAGATCATGCTTGGCCAGATAGACTCTCAGGCTACCTGTTTAGAAAGAAAACCTGTAAAGAAATTATACCTGGCAGGTAGTAGGCACTTTTTAAAGGTTTGATTCACAATGGTAGGGCCAGAGGGAACATGTGTGTATATGTGTGTGTGTGTGTGTGTGTGTGTGTATGTATGTGTGTGTATGTATATACATATATATGTATTCTTTATGTAATTGAAAATTTTTACGCATAAAAAAGACAAAAGGAAATATGACAAAATGCTAACGTATATTTTCATGTTGTGGAAATATATATTATGTCTGTTCTTTTCTATATTCTATATTTTTCAAAAAATTCTCAAAATTAAACAAAGAGGATGTTGCCTAGATTTGTTCATCTAGAGAATCTGGACTAAAGGGCACCAGAATTCTTTCATAAAGGCAGAAGTGGCTTCTGCTGATTCATTCATTCATTCATTCATTCATTCATTCATTCATCTGCTGGCTCTTTTTTAAAATATAGCCTGGGTCCTATATCCCTCACAACAACCTTAAGTGTCAGGTATTATAATAGTCATTTTACAAATGAAACCAATAAATGAGGTGCAGAAAAGTTAGCTAGCTCAAGATCACACAGCTGTATATACTGAATAGGGCTTCAAACCAAGCAACGCATCCCACAGCCCTCCTCTTTAACTACTATCATGATGAACTGGAACCACGGAAATTGCCATCATTGAATAGAGTACCTAGCATAGTCCTGTCTCCTGTCTTCTTCCTGGAATCAGAGCTGAGCCTAGGGAATTTTTATGTTTTCTCAAAGGCAGTGTTTCTGAACATTTGTTTTTTTCATTATCATGTCCCTTAAGGAGCCTTTTTAGACTTTTTTTATTTCCTAATTTCCCCCTCCCTGTAAACTTTTTTTTAATTAAGAAGTTTTTTTAATGTTTTTGTTTTATTTTTGAGAGACTGAGCGCTAGTGGGGGAGGGGCAGAGAGAGAGGGAGACACAGAATGTGAAGCAGGCTCCAGGCTCTGAGCTGTCAGCACAGAGCCTGATGCGGGGCTTGAACTCACAAACTGTGAGATCATGACCTAAGTGGAAGTCGGATGCTTAACTGACTGAGTCACCCAGGTGCCCCCCTGGAAACTTTTAATACTACAGATATACTGTTTACCTATTTATGTACTGGGCAGGGACACAAACCATTGTAGTATCTGGTTGTCTCATTCTCCAAGAACCAATTTTTACCTCCTTGGCAATAATGTCCTCTGCTAAGAATACAGGTTCTAAGGAAGCCGATATCAAGAATTTCTCAAGGCCTTTTATATTTCCACTGTTTATCCACCTGTTACAAAAACATGAAATGAAACAAAAGCTCCTACCTGGGCTGAAATCACAGGAAATACAGCATTGGAAGAATTTCAGTTTTTTTCTCCCCCACTTCTAAGGTGATGTGTTTGAGGGGTGGCTGCGGGTGTGTTCTGAGAGAATGGGGAATGTGGAACACCAAAGTAACTGCCTTGGAGCTGGGGATTCCAGTCGTCCTTATTACACGGAGTCAGTTTTCAATTATGTCCGCTAATGAGGTCCAGCAATAGGATGGGTAATTAAAATCCACAAAGAATTCCCAAACCTCATTTAGAAAACTATTTCAAGCTCCTTCTTGAGCCTGTGAACATGTAAGAACCAGACTGGGATAACTATTCATTTTCTTCTATTGTTTCCAGACTCAGATGGAATGGGAATAACAATCATGCCAGGTTCCTCTTTGTATTCATTTACTCAGGACCTTCTCTTTACCAAGCACTTTGTACGTCTCATTCACCAAGGTGTCTCGTTAAGCCCATAGGCTCTATATGTAATGAGTATCAATCATCCTTTCTATTTAAAGATATGAAAACCTACTTCCCCAAAGGGCTGGAAAATGGCAGAATCAGGGTTTAAGCTCAGGTGTTTCTAATTCCAAGTACATTCCTTTATGGTATCTTCAAAGCCTTATGAAAAAGTTAGACCTGGAAAATGTTCAATTCAATGGAATTCAGTGCATTTTGAATTGTTGATCAATTCAAATGTTAATAATTTCAGCTTTAAAGTTAGATTGATTGGATTTATTTTTTTCTAATCATGTCTCCATAAGCATTTCTAATGTCTCTTGTGTTTCTCTAATCAGTAAAACCATTGTAAGGAGGATTAGATGATACAATGTTTTCAAGCACCTAGTACTACATCTGCATCAAAATATCCTGTTTCCTGCCCCATCCATTAGCCCTTATATCATTTATTTGGCTTTTGTCCTATGCTGCCCTGCATTGTTACCTCTCAGTTTACAGTATCTGTCTGGCCTTCTTAGCCAAATTGTAGGAACTCTGGGATCACGAGCAGTTCTTATGAAGGTGGTCCTCAAATTTTCAAATTGGTATTTTTTTCAATGTATGAAACTGGATACACTACACATTGACACTCCGAAAATGATAGTTCTAAGCTAATTTTAGACTTCTACACATCACCCAATGAGCAAGGACTTGAACTCTCAAATGGTGGTGTCTCTTGCCAGGATGACGACCATTTTTGTTTATTCTCTTATATGCATAGTTTATTGCATTTGTCCTTCTAATTTTATATCAAGTGCAAAACAGTGACAAAAAAAGTGATAAATAAGATGGTGAGATGATAAAAGACATCACCTAAATGGCAGATCTATATCCTCAACTGAATGTTCATTGAACTTCAGCCTATATCTGCATTCAACTTTGGAGGATAAGAATAAAATGAAAGGTTATCATGAAACATTGGGAATCTCTTCTCAGGCTCTGCCAAAATGGACAGAGTGGTGGTAGGAGACATGAAGAAATCTTTAGGTTATGAATTGTCAGTATGTGTAAAAATCATTGCTATGACTCAAATGTCCAGAGGAGTTCAAGGCTGAGAGAACTATTGCCAAGAGTAAAGCTCACACTGATCCCTGGGAACACAGGCCAAAGTTCAATTTCCTTTGACATCATTTTTTTAACAAAAAAATAATACAATAAAATCATCATTGTAAACTCATACTCAATCTCCTACACAAGTGCATTTGCAAATCCTTTTTCACACAACGAAATGATTTTTTTTTTCTATTTACAAGATGCCATTTTTAGAAACTCAGTTCTTCAAGAGCAAAAATATCTGTTTTGTGCACCGATGTGCTCCAAGCACACAGATCCCTGCACAATCACTTAATAAATATCTACTGAATATAATTCAATTAAACTGAAGTTGAAAGAAGATATTACTTTATAAAATTACTTAGTATATTCCATATTCTCTGTGTTTAATAATCATGTGAGCCTTGTGTAACCCAGGAGTTTAAGAAAATCTAAAATGGAGAATACACTTAGGATTTTCTTATTTTAGGTCTTTGGGTCCAGATACATACTGAGTTAGGTTCTGTCTCGCATTACGTATGCAATATTCATCAAGTCATTAAACCTGAACCTGATTTAAAATAGATAAATAGTAACACAATTTATGTACCAAACTATTGATTTATTTATATATCCATCTCATGGTTAGGACAGCTTATAAGAATACATAAAATGAACCAAAACATATTCATACACATAAGTACTAAGAAAATATAGGTTAGATGAGAAGTTATGATAAAGAAAAAAGCCTCAGTTTTTTCATTTGTAAGTTAAGAAATGACACCAGCCACACAGGTTGATGTGAGTATCGCATGTGATATTAACTTGTTAAGGTTAACACAATTTTTTTTTTTTGAGAGGAAGAGCACGAGCGGGGGAGGGGCAGAGAGAGAGGGGGACACAGGATCAGAAGCAGGCTCTGCACTGAGAACAGTGAGCCCGATATGGGGCGCAAACTCATAAATCATGAGATCATAACCTGAGCCGAAGTCGGATGCTCAACCTACCTAGCCACCGAGGCACCTCAAGGTTAACACATTTTAAACCTTATAGCTGTTGTAGTCATAATCGTAATCTTAAAGGTGAGTAGCGTAACTTCATGTTTCTACTTACACACCACACCATTGGTGGCATTGATCTCCCCTTTCCACTGTAATCTTCACAATGGTTGTAGATGCTCAGTGGGTTTTCAGTACTGAGGGTGACACTGTGTTGTAGATTATCTGCAAACACGGCCAGCAACAACACTTCCTATTCCCACACATCTGCTGGGTCTCTCATCTAGAAGCAGTCTGTTTTCCTTTCTCTTAAATCTGGGAGGGCCTTGTGACTTGCTTTGACCAAGAGAATGAAACAGAAATAACACTGCACCAAGTTTTGTGAAGCATTGAAGCTTGTATTCTCACTCTCTGGGAGTCCTGAGACACCATGTAAAGGAGTCCATGTACCCTACAAGAAAGAGAAGCCATATGGAAAGAAATCGGCCTGGCCATCCCTGGCCATTCCAGCCACCCCAGCTGGAGCTTCAGACATGTGAGTGAAGCTAGCTGAAATCATCCAGCCCAGGTGAGCCATCCCAGCAAAAACCATATGGAGCAGAGATAAAGCTGCTGCCACCAAGTCCTGCCCAAATTGGAGAGTCATTAGCAAAAATATGGTTATTGTTATTTTAAGCCACTAATTTGGGGGATGTTCCCTAGTCTGCAATTGATCAACAGGGGGGTTTTCCCTGGGCAGAACTCTAGCCTCAGAAGGGGCTATCCAATAGAGACAGTTTTGTCTCAGTTTTTATCTCATGTCCTGAGCAACTTCCTCTTTATTTTGTCAATTGCCACTCCACTACCTGTCCTATCTGCTATCCATGGGTTTTCTTTTTTTTTTTAAGTTTGTATTTTTATTTTGAGAGACAGAGAGTACACAGGGGAGGGGCAAAGAGAGAGGGAGAGAGAGAATCCCAAGCAAGCTCTGCACTATCAGCACAGAGCCCGATGTGGGGCTCGACCCCACCACTTGAGCCAAAATCAAGAGTTGAATGCTTAACTGATTGAGCCACCCAGGCACCCCACTATTATCCATGGATTTTCAAGGAAGATCAGTGATGTTGTACAAAAGACCTTAATGCCCTCAGAGAAGACTACCAGATGTGAATATTAGGTAGGTGGAGATAACATGTAAAATTCCTTTGTTTGGCAATAGAGAAATGAAAAGACGGGCCCTTTATAGACCAAATACTAGAAATCGGATATCACAGTGGCTTGCTTGCATTAGGCAAGAAGGAAGGAAAGAAGAAGGAAAATGACATTAGTCAGTCTCAGTAGCCCCCAATGAGATATTGGTATTGCACAGGAAATACAACCACACTTCCCTTATAAAATGATAAAGAAGATTAACACACACACAAACATGCCCTTTTTATTCCCAGTTTTAATGTATTGTACAATCAATATTTTAATGACAAGGAAAAGAATAAAATAAGCCACAATCAACTATCTCCATTTGCCAAGTTCCTTTCCAGTCATTTTCCATGCCCATTAACTGTAAGCCCTTATTTTTAGCTGGTTAATTATCCAACTTCTCTTGCACAGGCCCAAAGACCAATATGAACCCAAAGCAATGAGGGAGGCAAGAAACGGAAAAATAAAGGAACTGTGCTCTTTATCTCCATGGAGTCATGGAGTGAAGGTGTTAATGGTTAATTTATCTCTTCATTTATTCAGTCAATGAACATTATTGCAAGTATTTTAAGTACTTTCCATTTCTTAACATTCTTCAGCTGTGTAATTACTTGTTCATTGGTCTTCTGCCCAATTAGACTGTAAGCTATACATGACCAGATCTGTTTTATCTAATTCACTACTGTTTTTCCAGCATTTAATATAATGCTTAGCACTTCAGAGGCATTAAGTAAATATTTGTTGGATTAAAGCAGGAGAATTGCAAGTCTAGAGAACACATTTACCAAACTAGAGATGGAAAGGAAGAAGTAAGAAGAAATGGTGGTTGTTAAATTAAATAGTGTCTGAGAGTCTATATATTAAAATGAGAGCATGCTTGCCCTAATGTACTTTAAGATGAATGTGGTCTATTTGATTAATGCTGCTAGTTAGAATTTGGGTCTTCTGGAAAAAAAATAATGAAACCATCTCCGGAGACATTGTGTATTCAGTTCATTTAATATTTATATTGAACTTCTTAACTCAGCATCCTCAAGGAGACCAAAAATGATCATTGCAATGTGCAGAGTGATACTCTGGAGGATGGGGTAAGAGCACTCCCCACTCTCCCAGTCCCAGATAAATCAACCGTAGATTGAGTTAAATATAGGTGCTCTCCTAAGGGGTGGAGTGAGTACTCCAGATATTCAGAAAAGAAATATCCTTTCTTTTCTTTTTAATTTTTTTTTAACGTTTATTCATTTTTTTGAGAGAGAGGGAGACAGCGCGAGCAGGGGAGGGGGACACAGAATCTGAAGCAGGCTCTGGGCTCTGAGGTGTCAGCACGGAGCCCGACGCGGGGTATGAACTCACGGAGGGTGACATCATGACCCGAGCTGAATGAAGCCAGACGCTCAACCAACTGAGCCCCCGGGCGCCCCAAGAAATATCCTTTCTTATCTCTTTCTCCATAAGACTTCAGCCCAGGCTTAAAAAGGAGGTTTGCTCTTACAAGGAATAATAACCATATAAGTTAGGGTAGAGGTCAAAAAGGGACCCGCAAATTCAATGGCTTAAATAAGATACAATTTTATCTGCTCTCTCATAATAGTCTACAGGTAGGCAGACCAGGTGAGGAGACAGCTGTGCTCTAACAAAATAATTGAGACCTACTTTCCTTCTATCCTGTTGATTCATCATCCTCTACTAGAGCAGTACTTTTCAAATGTTAATGTGCATTTAAATCACCTGAGGATCTTGCTAAATGCAGATTCAGTGGGCCTAGAATGGGGCCCAAGATTCTGTATTTCTAAAAAGCATCCAGGTAAGGGGGTTACCCGCTGGCTCAGTTGGAAGAGCATGTGACTCTTGATCTCAGGATCATGAGTTTGAACCCCACGTTGGGGGGGGGGGGGTTACTAAAATTAAAAAAAAACTTAAAAAATCATCATAAAGAAATAAAAAGGATCCAGGTGATGCTGATGGTGCTAGTCCAAGGATTATACTTTGGGTAGCAGAGCCCTAGAGCACTGTCATTATCTGCGTGGTCAAAGCTGGGTGGCTGGCACATCTTGTTTACAGTTCTCAGGAAGGAAAAAGAGGACAAGTCCAGGGCAAGAAGTTTCCTTTCAGCAAACAATGTGGAAATAATATACACACCTTCTGTTTACATTAAAAAGTTAAAGCCTGGGCGGCTAGCAAATGTGCTTAATCTCTAGCTGGCAGCCACATTACCAGCAACAAAGTGTGGAATAGAGGGGAAAGGCGCGATCACCATGGGGAAGGGAGAGACCGGATACTGGGGAACAGTTAGCAGCCTGCACCACAAAAACCAAGAAGGCAGGAGCTTCTATTTAAGCAATAGGATGAAATGAAGCACCAAGAAGTAGGATGTATGAGCTAGGTGTTATTCTGACACCCGTGAAGATAGTTTTAGCGAAAAGCTGTTGGATCAGAAGCCAAGGGGCGGTGAAAGCCTTCCATGTTGTTTTTAACTCCTGGATCGTTTTGCCTGAACAACCTCTGTGACTTGTTCCTGGGGGTCCTGAAAATATGACAGGTAAGTGAGAACAACTCAGAGACTTTTAGAGACACTGGGTAGATTCTGATACCTACCTGCGGTTTGAGAAAATAAATGTAAAAAAAATCAAGAACATAACTAAGGAAGACATTAGGCCAAATGTTAAGATAATTCTAGCATAAATTAGGAACTTCTGGAATTATTTAACATGAACTTATATCCCTATGACTATCAGTTTACCCAGGACCTCTATTGAAATTTATGTGTTTCTGACAGCATCAGAAACATAATTCATTGTCCACCCTCTGGATAGACAAATTTTCTTAGAACCTTCAGCTGACTATTAATTTTAGGAGTGTCCAGTAAAGAAAATTACATAACCTTTTCTGATATCCCCACCCCATTTCAACATTTAATTATCCTGTAGTTTTTAATATTTATTTATTTATTTAATTGAGGGGGAGGGAGAGAGGGAGGGGGGGGAGAGTAAGCCGGGGAGGGGCAGAGAGAGAGAGTGAGAGGGAAATCCCAAGCAGGCTCCACACTATTACTGCAGAGCCCGACATGGGGCTCCAACCCACAAAACTGGGAAATCATGACCTGAGCCAAAACCAAGAGTTAGACACTTAACCGAGTGAGACACCAGGCACCTCTAATTATCTTCTATTTTCACAAGATCCCTTTTGTATCTAATCTAGTTGAAGTAACTACTTTGGAACTCTTCTGAGATTGAAAGTGGCATTGTTAAAATTATGCCAGGACAATAGATGGGCTCAGGTCATGATCTCACGGTTCATGAGTTTGAGCCCCGCGTCAGGCTCTGTGCTGACAACTCAGAACCTGGAGCCTGCTTCAAATTCTGTGTCTCCCTCTCTCCCTCTGCCCCTCCCTCACTTGTGCTCTATCTCTCCCTCAAAAATAAATAAACATTTAAAAAAAAGAGAGAAGGGGTGCCTGGGTGGCTCAGTCGGTTGGGCGTCCAACTTCAGCTCAGGTCACGATCTCACGTTCCGTGAGTTCGAGCCCTGCATCGGGCTCTGGGCTGATGACTCAGAGCCTGGAGCCTGCTTCCGATTCTGTGTCTCCCTCTCTCTCTGCCCTTCCCCCGTTCATGATCTGTCTCTCTCTGTCTCAAAAATAAACGTTAAAAAAAAAAAAATTAAAAAAAAAAAAGAGACAAAATGTTGTGAACTATGTACACTTTTTTGTAGGAAAAAAAAACAAAAAAAACCCAACTACTTGAGGATCACTTGCCCTGAAGTCACAGTATGCACATAGAACATTGTAGATATTTCTCTAGCAAAAAAAGAGAAAAACTCAGTGTGTTATATATTTCCATTTATGCTTTTCTTTTAAATGAAGGAAGCATACAACTGGTTGAGATATTCAGAAAATAAATAAGATCCTTTCTTATCTTTTTTCACATGACTCTGGCAGACATTAAAAAATAGATTGTAAACTCTGGTCCATTGTGACCATAAAGCTTATTGCATCATTTGGTAATTCCTATGTAGGATTCTGTTACCAGAAGAAGCAGGGAGAGTAAGAGTGATGGGCGGACAAAAATACAAATACTATCATACTGGACAAGTGATAAAAGCTGTTAGAGTGGTGTGGAATGTGTGTGGAACTTACCCCAGTGATATTGGCAGTCTGAGCAGGAACTGCCCTCCAAGATGAGAGTTTGGGTTGTGTCTGGAGAGGAATGTTATATGGAAGGTGTTAACTCAGAATCACATAGCCTAGAGAAGTATGAAAAAAAAAACATTATGCAGGAAAGGGAGCTAAGAAAAAAATCAAATGCAGCCTTAAGCCACAGAGACTCAAATGGAAGCATAAATATGGTAATGCATAAGATAAAGACAGTGAAGTGAGAAATGAGGAACTGACTGGTCAAGGTCAGGCATTTCTATATATGACTTTTTAAATATTGCACATCGGGTAGAGAATTTTTCTTTCAAATGTGGGTTCTGGTTTGTTTCACCATAGTGGAAAATACTCCTTAATTAAGTTGCAAGGTACCAAATAAGATGTATTTGTCATTTTTTAATATCTAACTTATTTGTTACTCTTAGAAAATCTCATTTTTAACATTTTTTATTATTTATTTATTTATTTATTTGAGAGAGAGAGAGAGAGAGAGAGAGAGAGAGACAGAGCATGTGAGCAAAAGCAGGGGAGGGGAAGAGAGACAGGGAGAGAGAGAATCCCGTGCTGTCAGCATAGACCCTGATGTGGGGCTTGAACTCATGAACCGTGAGATCATGACCTGAGCCGAAATCAAGAGTCAGATGCTTGACCAACCTAGCCACTGAGGTGCCCCAGAAAATCTCATTTTTGACTTGATTCAGAGGTAGAAAATCTCAGAGAAGACAGCCTCCATCTCTTGGCAATCTGTTCCTGGTGGGTTTGTTTGGCCTCCTTCATTCTCTTGACCAAAAATTTAGTATACTCTGCAACGTCTTTCTTATTCTTCCTAGTACACTGTTTCTTTAGAGCAATATGCCAACACCTGTGTTGGGGGACACATGGGGTAACAAGACTGAATCTTGGGCACTTTGGTTCTAGGTTTCTTACCTTCTCTGTGTAGCGGCTTCCTCACAACATACTGGTGGACATCATCTTCTTTAGAGAGATTGAAAAGTTTGCAGATTCTGCTAGCTCTTTTGAGCCCCAGGTGACGAGACACAGTAGTATTAGTGAACCCAGGAATATCCTTCTCCCCTTTTTTACAATGACCAAGTTGAGAACATTGAGATGGGCATCCACAATGCAACCCTGAACAGATTTACATTTTTTTCTCCAGTCCTCCTTGCTCTGTAGAAGTCAGCAGCAGGTGGACATAGCCAAGGGTCAAGACACCCTGCTTCATGGAGAAGCCTTGTTTTTCATTGCCACCACTGACTCAGACCACATAACCCTCCATTCTTCACCCAGAGCGTCAGCAGCAACTTCTGTGGGCATACATTTCTCATAAAAGGTAGGAAGTTTGTGTTCATCATCCACTTCAGTGAGTTTCTGGCAGCCAGTAGCTGGGAAAGAGATGTTCATCTTCATCCTGAAGCAGCCCACTGCCTCCGAGGCACCCTGAAAGAGAGCATGAATTTGTCATTTCAAGGAATTATAAACCATGTCTTGAGACAGGAGGTCACTTCTCTAGACTCCCTACTGCCTGAGCGAGAGGCATGAAACCAGCAAGGAAGACACTAGGAGGCAACACTGGTGGTACTGTGGAGGAGAGCTGCACTTGAGTGTTCAGCCTTTCTGTGCTCTATCTAATGCCACCGACACTATCAATAACCTTTAAATGTGCTGCTTCCCAGCAGAGTTGTGATGTGCGATAAAGCTTTGTTGGATGAATGGATGATTGGTGTTTTTATGTCTTTGTCCCCCCCCACCCTTCAAATGTAAACACAGCCTAAAAGTCCAACCATCCCTCTCTTACCACTTCATAGAAACCAAGCCTAGAAGTTCAATCAGACCTAAAGACCTCCTTTCAGTATTTTCTACTAACAAACTTTTGTTTGTTCAACTTGTTAATGGCTGTATTTCTCTTTGTATTCCCTTTCAGGACCAACAGGACTAATTTCTGGGATATAACATATAGTTAACCAGCTTGAATTACAGATACAGAACCCAGCTACCAGGCATGGGTCAAGGGCTTACTGTGGCAGAGACTGAGTAGCTATACACCAAGTCTATTTTTTCTCCTTCCTGGAAGCTTTTCCAGCCTTGTTTGTAATTAAATGTGATCCTGTGTTAGCTAATAGAGTGTGAGCAAAAGTGATAGGTGCTAATTGTAGACCTGTCCAATAACCTTCCATCCCTCCATAACATACCGTCTTTGTTTTCTATTTCCCTGGCTTAGTGACAAGAAGCATGGTGAGCTGGGAGCCCACAGGTCAAAATAGCAGACCCACAAGATAAAAGAAGCCCTAAATCTTTACTTGGAGGAGAGACACTTGCCAGTCAGATACCTCTTTTGGACTTTATATGAGTGAGAAATGAACATCTTTTGTATTATGTTACTGAGATGCTAGTATCTATCTGCTAAAGCAACTAGCATTACCCTAACTGAATCATATACACACAAAGAAAGAATCA
The DNA here is from genome assembly GCF_018350215.1 of Panthera leo. Taxonomy (NCBI): domain Eukaryota; kingdom Metazoa; phylum Chordata; class Mammalia; order Carnivora; family Felidae; genus Panthera; species Panthera leo. The sequence goes on along the minus strand of NC_056686.1, from coordinate 56,096,134 downwards.
TGGAAATTACAGCTCGAAAGCACTTTAGAAATCAAATCCAATGCTCAACATTCAGAAAGGTGAAATGATTCCCCAAGAGTAACAATCTGGTACCAGAACCTACGTGTTATATATTAGTCAGGATGAACTGAAACTGCAGTAAACAAAAAGAGTAATGTATTGGCTCATTTTATTGAAAAATTCATGGGTAGGGCTGAATCCAGACGCTGAGACAATGTTATCCTGATTTGGCCTCTGAGTGAGCTCTGTTCCACGAGGTGGTCTCTGTTCCCACGAAGGCTCTCCACTTCTGGGAGAAAACTGTTTCCTGGCAGCTCCAAGATATAACCCCGACAGAGTGGAAGTTTTTCTTAGTCCACACTTTAAACAAAAATCTTGTAATAATTGCTTCTGATTGACCTGGCCTTGTCATATACCCATCTCTGAACTAAATGATGCAGCCACCACCCTATTGACTAGCTACGTGGCATCAGCCTCAATCATAAGATCTATAAAAGCCAGAGGTCAGGGTTCTTACCCAACTTTACTAGATGCACCCTCTCTCTTTCACCAGAGCATTAACTATGCATTTATTGGGGCGCCTGGGGGGCTCAGTGGGTTAAGCATCCAACTTCAACTCAGGTCATGATCTCATGGTTCATGAGTTCGAATTCCACATTGGGTTCCGTGCTGATGGTGCAGAGTCTTCTTGGGATTCTGTCTCTCTCCCTCTCTGCGCCTCCCCCACTTACTTGCACACATGTGCACAGACAGTCTCTCTCTCTCTCTCTCTCTCTCTCTCTCTCTCAAAACTAAATAAATAAACTTAAAAAAAACTATGCATTTATTTGTTGAACATTTACAATATGCTAGGCTCTGTGTAGACTGCTATAGTGGATAAAAAGAACAAGATACAGGTCCTTCACTCTACTGTCTATCCTGTGTGTCTGATAAAACATATATACAAATAGTTACCTGGCCACCAACCAACAATAAAAAAAAAAAACTGACTATCTGTCATAACAAGGATATACTTAGAGTTTATGATTATGATTTCCTGCTATAGGACCACATGTTTGTTTAAATCCACAGAGAGAAAGGGGCACCCGGGTGGCTCAGTTGGTTAAGCATCCAACTTAGGTTCATGATTCGTGGGTCTGAACTTCCCGTCAGGCTCTGTGCTGAGAGCTCATAGCCTGGAGCCTGCTTTGGATTCTGTGTCTCCCTCTCTCTCTGCCCCTCCCCCACTCACACTCTGTCTCTCTCTCTCTCTCTCTCTTTGAAAAAAATAAAAATAAATCCACAGAGAATCAGTGCCGCTAAGAAGAGTAGACATGGTTAAACTAAGGGATTAAAGAAAGACAAATTGAAACATAGTTGGGTAGAGTATAATAAACCTGGTTTTTCCTTGCAATTCCAAATTCCAACTTTAACTGCCAAAACAAAATGCCCAATTTACCAAAAGTAATTTAGACAAGGTAGAAGTGTATTTCTCGGGGTGCCTGGGTGGCTCAGTTGGTAGTGTCCCACTCTTGATCTTGGCTCAGGTCATGATCTCACAGTATGAGTTCAAGCCCCACATCAGGCTCTGCACTGACGGCATGGAGCCTGCTTGGGATTCTATCTCTCCTTCTCTCTCTCCCTCTCCCTCTCCCTCTCCCTCTCCCTCTCCCTCTCCCTCTCTCTCTCTATCTCTCAGTCTCTCTCTCAAAAAATAAATAAGTTAAAAAAAAAAAAGAAGTGTATTTCTCTCTCATAAAACATCCTAACTAAATAGGGGATAATAAAGGTAGCTTCTTAATGTTAAAGCCTGAAGTTTCTTCTGTCTCTGCCATTTAGGACGGTGTTGTTCTCTCCCCATGGTTGAAGATGAACTGCTAATACATATCCTTAGTCAGCATCTGAGCAAAGAGAAAGAGGGCAAGATTCAGCAGAAAGACATGCTTTTTGCTTCTAAAGGTACAACCCAGAGGCTGCAAACATCACTTCTGTTCATATCGCATTGACTACAAGGAAGTTTGAGGAATATCTTTTGTAGCTGGGAGTTCTAGTAAACAGCAAAGAGAGTGGATACCAAGGAACTATTAGCAACCATGCAACATAATAGAAATAATCACCTAATCTATCAATGAGTTATAAGGGAGAACCTATAAGCATTCTTTAGTCAAGTTGTATCATAGGAAACCAAGGTCCAGAGCGGTTGAGTGATTTGCCTAAGGTCACATAGCAAATTATAGAGGGAGCCAGGACACAAATTAGCATCAGTCAACTTTGAATGGTAGACTGGAAATACCATCTTGTGCTGTCTTTCAAAGTGCTTTTTTACATAAAGTTGTGAAGAGGAAAGTAATAGTATAGACATCAATGAGAGTTTTTGTAAGAAATGTCAAAAGACAAAATACTGATTTTTTTTCATTGCACAGTTGATAGAGCTTACATAGATTTTAAAGTATTTAGTTGTGTTATTTAATGCAAACTAATATGCTGTCATAAAAATTTAAATACTATACAAGTTGTTAAAAGTGAAAATCTTCCCCTTCCCAGGAGTAACCACTGTGAACAACCAGTACAGCTCTGCTTATAGAGATTTTCAAGGGTTCTTTTGTCTATTCCTAAAGTGAGAGTGTTCCCAACAATTTTTTTTTTTTTTTTTTTTTTTTTTTGTAGAACCAGGAAACCAGAATGACAAGTAGATCAGCAGAACCATTCTCAGTCACTGAAATTGAGGTGGTTCTTTGGCTGGGAAACTTTGGGGGTCCCTGAGGCCAGGCAGCAGAGAATAAGTTCCAGCACTGGCTATGAGGTGGGGCACATCTATACTTGTCATCTTGCCGACACCAGGAGTGGCTACTTAGCACCAATTCTTTCCTCCACCTCCATAACCTAGCTCTCCCTACCCAAGCTAGTATATTCCTAATGACACCACTTTATTTCCCCCAAGACTGACTTCCACAGTCAAGTCTACTGGGTGGAAAATATTAAGGTGGCGGTGTGGGGACAGGAAAAGCATGAGTTTTCTGTGTTATGTTCTAACGATTCAGAAGTGACAGCCCCAGGAGTTTCTCTGTATTCCCAGTTCACTCTGTCTCTCTACGAGATAGCATGTGCTGAAAGGCAGGCAGTCTTGCACCACCATTTACTATATGTGTGCCTTATAGCAAGTCATTTAGTTCTGAGCCTAAATTTCTTTTTTTTTTTTAATTTTTTAATGTTTATTTCTAGGAGAGAGAGAGACAGACAGACAGACAGAGAGAGCATGAGGGAGGAAGGAGCAGAGAGAGAGGGAGACACAGAATCCAAAGCAGGCTCCAGGCTCTGATCTATCAGCACAGAGCCTGATGCAGGGCCTGAATGCACAAACCACAAGATCACAACCTGAGCTAGAAGTTGGACACTTAACCAACTGAGATACCCAGGTGCCCCATGAGCCTAAATTTCTTTATGGTGACTAGGGACAATCTCACAGGGTTAAGAAAATTAGTGACATGTTGTGTATGAACAGTACTGCCTTATAAGCCTCTGTGGAAAAGAAGCTTCAAGACTCTGCTGTCAATGGGCTAGACTACCTTTCTCTTGATTCAAGTAATTCCTAGTATCAAAAAGAGTAAACAAACTCATATACCATTGACATTAGTGTCAACAGACACATAATTGTGATTTATAAAAAGATTTTGAGAAATGATGACACAACAACAAAAATTATTAGACCAAAACCTAACATTCTCAATTCTTTAGGGACTTAGCAGGCGTCAGATTATAGACTTGAATTGCCCTGGGTATTTTTAGCATTAATAATAGGAGTCTTTTTAATGAATAGACAATAATTCTATAATATTATTCCTGATCTCAGAGAGCCTAGTCCTTTTTGTTGTTGTTTTTATTATGACTTCTACTTCTATTATTTTTACTTTTAGTTCTGAAGTTTTATGAAGATTTTCTGGACAAAAAGAGAAATGAGATCGAGGAAGCCTATAGGACTAACAGTCAGCAGGTACCATTAGTTCAGCCTAAAGGTGGTGGTTGAAGGCTGGCCTCTTTTCTGATTAATCAGCACCTATACCAGTGCTAATAATGAGTTTTGTATTAAAAAAGCAAATGTCAGGGGCGCCTGGGTGGCTCAGTCAGTTAAGTGCCAACTTTGACTCAGGTCATGATCTCGCAGTCAGTGAGTTCAAGCCCCGTGTCAGGCTCTGGGCTGACAGCTCAGAGCCTGGGGCCTGTTTCAGATTCTGTGTCTCCCTCTCTCTGACCCTCCCCTGTTCATGCTCTGTCTCTCTCTGTCTCAAAAATAAATAAACGTTAAAAAAAAATATTTTATAAAAAAAAAAAAGCAAACATCAGTTTGAAAGCCAATTCATTCTGGAGGAGAGTAGTTTAAGTAAACTTAAAACATCTTCATTTTATTTTGGTACAGAGTTTTAAATCAAATGCAGATATGTTTTTCAACTCCCCAAACAAATGTCATTTACAAGTTAACTAAACTGCATAGAATTGTCCTTGAGTCTTGGTGCTCTGTTGTTTATAGTTTGGGGTCGCTTATAAAAGAAACAAATGAATCACCCTCCTCCACTGCTCCTCTCCCTGCAAAGAAACCCAACAAACAAAAGCAGTGGGTGTCATTAATGTACTAACCCTTGTTCCTTACAGACACAGGGGACATATTTGTCTTCCAAAGAATACAAACATTTAATCCTTTTCATTCCCTCAGAGATATTCCTCAATCTACATTTTCTGTTTAAATTTGAAAAGCTCTAAACAGAGATATGTATATATTGATTGATAAGTATTTGAAAAGAGTGATTTGTGAATCATTATTAGGGTTATTGTTATTGTTGTTTTTGAAACATTTTAAGCCAGTGACTAATAAAACTAAGATTTCTCAGCTTTTTGAGAGAGAGAGAGACACACAGAGCATGAGCAGGGAAGGGGCAGAGATAGAGAGGGAGACACAGAATCCGAAGCAGGCTCCAGGCTCCAAGCTGTCAGCCCAGAGCCTGACATAGGGCTAGAACCCATGAACCGTGAGGTCATGACCTAGACTGAAGTCAGATGTTTAACCAACTGAGCCACCCAAGCACCCCAGATTTCCCAGCTTTTTCAAGCAAACATTAGAAATTCTTCCCATTTCTTAGCCTCCAATAATTTATCCTCTATTCATAGGACACTAAGAAAAGACAGCATGAGGAATCAGTTAATTTAGAAACTCCTTCTCTGTCATTTATACATATAGAAACCAGATATATAGACATGTAGAAACCAAATTATGGGGAAAACAAGATCAGAGAACTCCATCATATTTCTATAATGACTAAATCCAAACAATAAATTATTTAAGTCACTAAATCTTCCAAGTCTAAGCATAGCTTACATAAATGAAGAATAAAGGTCAAGCTTATTTGATTCTATTTTTAAAGTTTATTTTTACTTATTTTGAGAGAGAGAGAGCAAGCATGCATGGGGGAGGGGCAGCAAAGTGGAGAGACAGAATCCCAAACAGGCACCTCACTGTCAGTGGAGAGCCCAACTTGGGGCTCGATCTCACAAACCATGAGGTTATGACCTAAGCCAAAATCAAGAATTGGATGCCCAACCTTGGCACCCCAAGGTCAAGCTTATTTTAAATTATGAGTTATTCTCTTATTGATACTTTTCTAAATACACCGAAATCTTCACTTGTTATGTTTTAGATGTGAGATTGTGGATGATCAATTGCTTTGTTTTTACTTCAAACATTTTTTTGACTAATGTATACTACTAAAATTGGAATTTTTAAATTAGAAAAATAAATAAAATATTATAAAGTCACTTCTATCATTACAATGCCAATATGTGTACTAAAATGTTGATCCCACTGCTTTGCCAAGCTCCAAAGAAATCTGAAATGTAAGAATGGATTTGTTCATTTTGCCATTGTCCTCTACTGTTCAATTCAATTAATCTTAGAATTTTTTGATGAAATCTATCTGTGTTGGCAAGATATCATAATTCTGAAGTCAGCCTACTTTCACAAAATTGAATATTCCTCTTATGCAGTAAGTCTCAGGAAGGTAACAAGAGCCAAATTATTCGACCTAGAAAGAGCCTGAATCAACTCTAGTGGAAGCTAAAATTCATAATTTGATTTAATTTTGTGTTATACTCATTTTATGAACTTTATTTTATTTTTATTTTAGAGAGAGAGAGTGAGAGAGCAGGGGAGGGGCAGAGGGAGAGAGAGAGAGAGAGAGAGAGAGAGAGAGGGAAGGAGGGAGAGAGAGAGGATCTCAAGCAGGCTCTATGCTCAGTGCAGAGCTCGACGTGGGGCTTGATCCCAGGACCCTGGGATCATGACCTGAGACGAAATCAAGACAGACATTCAACCGACTGAGCTACCCAGGCACCCCATCATTTTATGAACTTTTAGTTAAAGAATTGGGCACCTGATTCTGACCAGGAAATGAAGCAAGGACTTAGGCACATTTTCTTTAAACAAGGAAGGTTCATATTTCTGATAGTGATATAACCATTAAGGCAATTTGTTACTTTTGATATTTAACAACCAGATAATTTCTAAAAAAGATTGACTAATGACTAACATCAGTCAGAGGAACTCTACTAGTTAATTAAAATCCCCAAAAGGAAATATCACAGCAATCTTCTTCAGTATAATTTATGAAATCAGTCAATGAGACTGAAATCAAAATTTGCCCTCATGATAGAGATGACTGGTTTATTGTGAACTCTGAATATCAGCAGTTAAGTACAGCAAAATTAGACAAGAAATAGTTAAAACATGATAGCTTTCAGGGATTTAATTAATTTCCACCATTAAAATGATTATTTCAAACTTATATTTCAATGCTTATGTTTCAACCTGTTAAGGGAAAAGCCTCTATTGACTGTCTCAACAAATGCAAAATGTTTATGACTTTTTCCCTAAGAATTGAGGCTAGAAGTTATTAGAAATTTATTAGCAGGAAAAATAACAGGGGTAACCGCAATAAAAATCATTTTTTGTGTGTGTTTTGTATATTTTACTGGATACTAATACCACCTATGTAAAGCAGAATAGCCTAATGTTGAAGAATATAGATCTGTGTCAGAATCCTGGAATCAAATCTTGGCTCTGCCAATTATTAGTGATAAAACCTTTAACAAGTTAATATAACCCATCTGAGACTCCGTTTCTTCATCTGTAAAATGGGAATATCTCATTGGCATGTTATAATGATTATATAAAATGCAAAACTACAGTTTCTTATTCAAAACCCTAAGGCCAAGTGTGTTTCAAAATTTAGAGAGCATGTTTACAAAAGGAAATATAGTTTATATACTGTATGTTATGCAATACCTCCAACAGAGGTTGGAATAGCAGTCCAAAATCAAATACATTGTGTCAGTCAGCTATTGCCTCAATATTTCCACATTAACAAAACACTCCCAAACTCAAAGGCTTACAAAAGCAATTGTATGTTTTTCTTACTTATAGATCTGTGGGTCAGAAGGGATGACTGCTTCAGGCTGCCGGTCATCTGGGCTCAGCCAGGATTGGCTGTGTCTTTTCCAGATTGCAGTTTGGAGAGGCTATTCTCTCACTACTCTCACTCTTTCTTCTCACTCTTCTTGGATCAGCAATTTCCTGGGGCAGGCTTCCTCATGTCAAATCATAGGAACAAGGGACACAGGGACAAGCCAAACTCAAATCCCACAAGTGACTTAGAGCCCTTGCCCTGCTCCCCTGCTCTCATCACCTCCAGTCATGTTCCCAAAGCAAGTCGTATGGCTAAGTCCGAAGTTAGGGTAATATTTTTTAGGAGGAAGCAAGTGAATTATTTCTGTAAAGTACTCAAATCTATTATACATGCTGCCTTGTCTTCAGTAAAACATATAAATATATTCACATTAAGTGGGATAAACACATATTATAAATAACCTCATGATAGTTTGGTTTTCAGAACTTTTTGGATTTCACATTCATAGTTAAGACATTGTGGATCAGTAATGTACTTAGTATAGGGCCTGATATTGGTCTTTTTCTGGGCTTTGTGATACCTGGAAACTTAACTATTGGAAGCTTTTCCCCATGTTATGCCAAACAGAATGTATCTGTATTCCCTCTTGAGTAGATGAATGAAATTGCATTGCAACTGGTTAAATGACCACATCTAGATTCTACTGATGCCTAAACATGTATTCATTTTATTAATGTTTATTTATTTTGAGAGAGAGAGTGAGAGAGATCACAATGGGGGAGCAGCAGAAAGAGAGGGAGAGAGAGAATACCAAGCAAGCTCCTGGCTGTCACTGCAGAACCTAGGCTGTCACTGCAGACGTAGGCCTGGATCTCACTAACCTTGAGATCATGACCTGAGATAAAATTAAGAATCCGATGCTTAACCAACTGAGCCACTCAGGTGCCCCTTTTAAACATTTTTAAACTAATATTTATTTATTTTGAGACAGAGAGAGAGAAAGAAAGGGAGAACTTGGTGTTTTGTTTTCTTTTTTTAAAGTTTAGTTATTTTGAGAGAGAGAGAGAGAGAGAGAGAGGGAGAGAGACAGTAAAAGAGAGAGCATGCAAGCGCAAGAGAGGCAGAGAGAGAGACGGTGAGAGAATCTGCACTGTCAGTGCAGAGTCTGATGCGGGCTCAAACTCAGACTGTGAGATAATGACCTGAGCTGAAATCAAGGGTCGGATGCTTAACTCAGTGAGTCGCCCAGGCGCCCCTCTTTTACTTTATTTTTTTTTTTAGTTTTATTTATTTAAGTGATCTCTACACCCAACATGGGGCTCAAACTCACGACCCTGAGATCAAGAGTCAGATGCTCTACTGACTGACCTAGCCAGGCACCCTAATTGTAATTAATTCACTTTACAGTTTGCTTTTTGAATGTGAAAGCCAATAATATTTCTTTAAGTCTGAAATACACAACTGTAAATAACATACTGCTTAAACTTCACCTTTATAGCTAATTTAATCCTCTTAATGACTGTGAGTTAGGCACTTTTATGATCCTCAGTTTGCTATCCTCAGATAAAGAAACAAGCATAGACACTCTAAAACTTTAATCAAATTCACATACCTAGGAAGGTGCAGAATTGAGGCTCAAATCCAGATGGCTCTCACTCTCTTCTCCTTTCTATTAACCTTGGGCTAAACATTTTTGTAAACACAGAGAAGCTCAGTTTCTCAACAACCCACTCTGGATTTAAAAAGTCCCTGTTTGCACATGAATATAGGACTTCTCCAGCTATCTTTCAAAATTTGGAAAACCTAGTCACTACTTTACTATCTGTCAATGCCATTTATCTGTGAGCTCCAGAAAATCTGGAAACCCATGTGATGTATCATTTTCCAAGTATCTGGCATAATGCCTGGCATATAATAGGCACCAAGTAAATATTTGTTGAACAAAAGGAATGAGTACGTTACACATAAATAACTAATGTTTCCTAAACATGAGCCTTCAAGATAGTGGTTTTTGAAATTTCAAACCAGTCATGTAGTGTTTCCTCTCTTGTCCATTTACTTTGCGATTTCTACTCCTGAGACAAGGTGCTGCAGTAAGGCTGGCCTCCTTGGTGCTCACGGCAGGCCAAAGCTACTGCTAGCACCTGATCCCTAATGTTCTCCACAGCGCCTGGCTGTTTCACATTTCATCTACTTCTTTTGCGGCCCCCACAGGACCTAACAGAAGCTCCAGACCCATAGGAGGCACATAAGAAAAACACTTGTTCATTTGGATTATCACATCCCTGAAGCCGGTTTACCTATGCAAGCCAATTGTGAAAAGGCTTAAGGAGTTAAGCCCCAGGGGCATTCCTGCCATTCAGTTAGTACATTTCATCCACTCCTACTCTGTTATCTCTGCTTAAAGAACATCTGAACAATTTCAGGTTTGTTAATTAAACTTCACATTCTCCGTTTATTAACTAATGCATCCTATCATGTTTTTAACCAGAGTGAGACAGTTACTTAGACTTCAATAATATGCTCCCCAAATAAAGAAAAAACAATGTTAGCCTCAAGTTACACGAAGGCCAAATAATAATTAGCGACTATACTATTTTTTGTATTTCCTTAAGTTACCTGAGAATCATGTTTCTAAGGGGATATGAAGTAGAGGCGTGGACTTATGTTTAAAGTAGAATATTGCCCAATAATAGTGCTGTCTACTATATACTTATCCCTAACCCTTCTTGCCTAGATTGTAATTAAAAGAGAGGGTTATTATAACTTCATGGTTATTACCTGTTTCATGTTACAGTAGGTTGGTTGATGTCCTCTTGAAAAAAAAAAAACTCAACTTTAAGTTGAGGCATTTTTCTAAATACCCCAATGCAATTCTTATGTGCCAAAATTACTATTTCTCAAGTTTTGGAAGAAGATTAAATAAATCCAGAGATGTATGAAAGAAAAACAATAGAAAACAATACTGCTGAATTACTTGCAATTGAACCAGACAAGATTCAAAGTGAATTGCATTTATTTTTCAAGCTAGATCATGAAGAAATAGTAAGTCAAAAATAAGTAAAACGAGAGAAACTTTTTATGTTTTCAAAGATTTCTTGGCGATTTTCTGGGACTTTAAAAACTGACGCACACACACAATTAACACAAACTTTCCATGGCTTTTAAAAATTGGCTATTTTATTACAATAATAGTACAGGTTCGATATTTTAAAAATTAACAGAATGGAAACGTACAAGGTCAAGCAAAATTTCCCTGCCTTCTAGCCTTACTACTTTGTAATCCTACTTTCTGGAGAAAACCACTGGTAACATTTTCTTCCTTTTATAGCCATTGAAAATATTTCACTTTTACTATTTGTATTTGTTTTGCTAGGGCCACCATAACACAATACCACAGACCGGGTGGCTTTAACAACAGAAATTTATTCTCCCACAGTGCTGGGGTCAGAAGCCCGAGACCAAGTGTTCACAGGGTCATGTTCTTCTAAGGCAGCTCTCCTTGGGTTGTGGGTGGCTGTTCTCTCCCTTGGTCTTCATGTGCTCTTTCCTCTCTGTTCTAATCTCTTCTTATCGGCACATCAGTCAGATTGGATTAAGGCCACTTTAACTGCCTCATCTCAATTTAGCCACTTCTTTAAACATCCTATCTCCAAATACAATCACATTCTGGGGTTCAGGGCTTCAACACATGAATTTGGGGGAGACAGTTCAGCCCATAATACTATTAAAAGCAATACTACAACAAATTTGTAAAATTCCTGTACATATATCTGAGAACTTTTGCAGGTATATGAGAAGGAAAAATGTCAAAATGGACATCAAAGGATATGCTCATTAGTAACTTGGAAAGATATTTATAAATTCTCTATAAAAGGTTTGTAATAACTTATACAATTGACAATACATAGAAATACGTATTTCCCTTCAGCCTTGAGCCTACCTAATCTTTTAATTTTTTAATTGTACAGAAAATATGACAGTTTATTCTTGTTTTAATTTGTACACTTTAAAACATTAATATGGTTGGGTATCTCTTCTCACATTAATTGTCTAAAATATTTTTTCCATGAACCCCATACCAATTTTTTTCTATTGAGTTACTTATCTTTTGTTTACTTACTTGTGAGAATGTTTTCTATATTAAAGATGGTTTGTCATATGTATGGCAAATATTTTTTTTAATCAGCTTTTGTCTTTCCTTTTGCCCTTTTGTACTGCATAGAGTTTTAAAATTGATACAAATTTAAAATATTACGATATAACTTCAGATATTAACTTTTCCTGTAAGCTTGATGTCTTTCTTTTTTTTTAATACATTTTTTTATTTTTGAGAGAGAGAGTGTGAGCAGGGGAGGGGCAGAGAGAGAGGGAGACACAGAATCGAAGCAGGTTCCAGGCTCTGAGCTGTCAGTACAGAGCCCGATGTGGGGATTGAACCCACAAACTGTGAAATCATGACCTGAGCTGAAGTCAGACACCCAACCGACTCAGCCACCCAGGTGCCCCTTGATGTCTTTGAAAATACTCAGAAAGGTCTTTCCCATGCGAAAATTATTTGTGAACTAATATTATCCTATGTTTTCTTCTATATATTTTATGTTGTTGTTGTTGTTTTCATATTTTAGTATGGAAGGAAAAGAAGAGAATTCAGCTTTATGTTCTTTAAGCATTTGGCCAGTCTTACCAACATTGTTTATTCAACAGTTCATATTGCCTAATTTACTAAAGTGTAACTTTTATCATTTATTAAATTCTGATAATGAGGATGATTTATGGATTTTCTCATTTGTCTCATTGATATGTTTGTCTAGTCCAAGATCAGGGAAACAGTTTTAAATATTTTATCTATTATTTCCCTCATGAGTCTTCTCTTTTAGAATTTTTTCTGATGTGTATTTTTTTAACGTTTATTTCTGAGGGAGAGAGAGCATGTGCAGGAGGGGTGGAGAGGATCCCAAGCAGGCTCCAAGCTGACAGCAGTGAACCTAACAATGTAGGGCTCAAATTCATGAACCATAAGACCATGACCCAAGCCAAAGTCAGATGCTCAACCAACTGAGCCACCCAGGCACACTTCTTACATGTATTTTTATATGTATTTTAGTATCATTTAGTTTAAGTTTAAAAAAAATCCTGGGGCGTCTGGGTGGCTCAGTCAGTTAAACATCCAACTTCGACTCAGATCATGATCTCATAGTTTGTGGGTTCGAGCCCCATGTCGGACTCTCTGCTGACAGCTCAGAGCCTGGAGCCCACTTCAAATTCTGTGTCTCCCTCTCTCTTTACTTGTGCTCTCTCTCTCTCCCTCTCTCCCTCTCTCTCAAAAATAAATAAACATTAAAAAAATTAATAAAAAATCGAAAAGCCTTGTTCATATCTTTGATTGATTCAAAGATAACTGATGTCATTCTAAATATTGAATCCTCTATCCAAATTAAGGATGTCTTTACATTTATTTAATTTTTTTATATATACATCAGAGGACTTTTAAATTTCTATGCTTTCTTATCACATTCATTCATGGAATTTCACCTCTTCATAGTGATTGTGAATGAAACATTTCTTTCCATTCTATTTTCTGAGAGACAATCATTATTTGAAAGTAAAGTAATTGACTTGACTTTTATATTAAATTTGTGATTACCATGTTAATGAATTCTTTTAGATCTTGAAATAATTTTTGAGTTGTTTGTATTTTTTTATTTTAATTTTAATGAATTTATTTATTTATTCTGAGCGAGAGAGAGCACACCAGTGGGGGAGAAGGGCAGAGGAAGAGAGAGAAAGAATCTCAAGCAGGCTTCATGCCGAGCGTGGAGTATTTGTATTTTTAAGGTTTACAATTACATCAATTACGAATAATTATAAGTTTGTTTCCTTCTTGCCTTATTTTTATTTTCTTATTCAATTGCATTGGCTAGTATTTCCAAAACAAATACCAAATAATAGGTGGTGACTTTTCAATTCAGCATTGCACTGGAATTAGCCATTATAATAAGACAAGAAAACAAAATAAAAGCTATAAAATTTGGAGAGCAAGAAGTAAAATTATCATTATATATGACGATTGCTCATGTGAAAAATGAAAAGAATCTACAAATAAATTATAATAAATTAATTTTACAAGGTCACTGGATAGAAGATCAATATAGAAAAACAAATATATATATATATATATATATATACACACACACACAAACTATACAATCTATATACAATAGATTATATATATATGTGTGTGTGTGTATAATTATATATGTGTGTGTGTGTGTGTGTGTATAAATATATAAAACACTACCAAACAAGAACATAAAAATTTTAAATTATCATTACTTATGTGTGACTTACTCATTTGGTCATTCATTTTGTTCAACAAATATTTACTTGGTGCCTATTATATGCCAGGCATTATGCCAGATACTTGGAATATGATATATCACATGGTCTTCCTGATTTTCAGGAGCTCACAGCAAATGTTTAGAAATAAATATAACAAAAGATGTGCGAGACCTGTTCCCTAAAAATTACAAAATATGACTGAAAGAATCTGAAGAAAATTCAAATCAATAGAAGAAATCCTATGCTTATTGATGGGAAAGTTTAATGTATGAAGATGTCAATTCCTACACAATTGACGCATGCAATCCTGTATTTGTAGATAAAGTCTTAAAAGAGTTGATTAAGTTAAAAGAGACCATTAGGAAGGGGCTCTAATCCAATATGATGGATGACCTTACATGAAGGCAAGGAGACACCAGGGGTATAAGCACACAAAGTGAAGACCATGTCAAGAGGAACTGAGAGTGGCTATCTGAAGGCCAGGAGAGAGGCCTCAGAGGACTGCTATCCTGCCAGCACCTTGATGTTGTACTTCCAGCCTCCAGAACTGTGAGAAAATAAATTTCTGTTGCTTAAGCCACCCAGTCTGTTCTGTGGTATTTTATTATGGCTTCTGTAGCAAACAAGTATAATATTCATTTGTAGGAATTAATCAATGTGTACATGTGTGATTTATATAGTTTACTGTATGTAAGTTACATATATACCAGTCTAAACAAACAAACAAACAAACAAACAAATAAATAAAGTTTCCTTCTGGCAATCAACCCAACTTATCTCCAGCACAACCTACTTGTCATCACAAACCTGTCTCACAGTTCATCCACCATCTTCTACATGGCTCATCACAAATTCTGATTGTTTTTGAACTCCACCCTAGCCTTGTCAAGCTACAGCACTTTGCTCTACGTTTCCATGACAAGGAGAGAAATGGTTGTGTGTGTGTGAAATTAGTATGATCTTGTTATTTTGGACACTTTGGTGAGCAAAAAATTATTGGATCTAGAAATGCACCAATAACTTTCTGAGTAGCCCTTGATTTCTGCTTTCCTCTCCTTGTACTTCTGCTTTCCCATATGAAAAACAGTGATAATTATAATTGGACAGACCTCCAAGGTTGTGAAGATTACTGAGATATTATCTTAAAATTGTACAGAATTGGTGCTACACAAACAGGAGAAGGTGTTATTATTATTCTCTGTCTAGTAATAAACATGGTTTCAAATGATAGCTTTTAAAGATCTATAGTCATAATAAGAACATCACTTATCCACCCTTGTTATGTTCCTACCTCCCATAGCCATAGGTATCCAAAGCAAAATGCTGAAGACATTCTGACATGCCACATCTTCAGCTGGATGTATCAGCTTTAGAAGTCACTGTCCCTTGATTTTAACCTTGCCCATCTATATTTTCCTTTTTTGTCTACCTGGAGATTACCTACTCACCTTCTAAAACTTATCTGAAGTTATGTTTTTCTCTAAAGACTTATCGGAACTCCTTTTTCTCCAATATAAAAAATCAGTCTCTCTTTTTCCAGCTTTCTGTTGCCAATGTACCCTTATGTGTCAATCCCATGACAATGACAACTGCTACTATTCATTATAGTTGCCCTTCGTGTTACCATGTTTGAGGCACTGATCAGAGTTCTTTATTTACATTAAAACTTAAAGTCTTGGGGCGCCTGGGTGGCTCAGTCGGTTGAGCGTCCGACTTCGGCTCAGGTCATGATCTCGTGGTCTGTGAGTTCGAGCCCCGCGTCGGGCTTTGTGCTGACAGCTCAGAGCCTGGAGCCTGTTTCAGATTCTGTGTCTCCCTCTCTCTCTGCCCCTCCCCCGCTCATGCTCTGTCTCTCTCTCTCTCTCTCTCTCTCTCTGTCAAAAATAAACATAAAAAAAAAAAAAAACTTAAAGTCTTGGCATCAATCATATGATATAGGTACTATGAAAAAGAATACAGCACAAATAGTTTAAATAAATTTCCTAAAGTCACGTGGCAAAACTAGGCTTTGAACAAAGTCTGTCTGGGTCTTGAATTTGTTCTTTTAACCTCTGTGCAATCCTACATGTCACACTTCATTGTATTTGTTAGCTTTAATGTCCTTTCTATTTTCTAGATTTTTATTTTCTTGAGAGAAGAAACATTTTTGGAAGTATTTAATGTCTTGCATACAGTAGGTGTTCAATAAATGTTTGCTGAATGGGTGGAAGGTGGAATGAATAAAGAGATCCTCACTTTCATACTGCAAAGTTACCTGTTGTAAGTACCATTTGAAGTACATATTTTTTATTATTCTATTTTAGTTATGTGTTATATTCTATGTATCTATGCATCTATGTATCAATGTATCCATGTCTCTATGTATGTATGTATCTATCCATCCATCCATCTCGTTTGGAACAGTGCCCGTTACACTGTAAATATAAGTGTTTGGTATTATTATGATGATGTATTATTTATGAGGCTGGGCAGATGATATTCTCAGCATCTGTTGATCATGGTTATAAAAGAGAAGTCTAGGATGATTTCTAGGTTTCCACTTGGGTCTCAGGATAGCCAGCACTTTGGAATAGGTTACGTAGGGGAGGAATACCACAGAATCATAGCTTGGTGAAACTACCTTAGGTCAACTGGCCTATTCCAGTGATTATGTTATAAGGAGAAATACATGAGCTAGACTGTGAATTATACACAATAATGTACAGATAAATGTCTTGGTAAGTCCAAGAATAAGAAATAATCTAAAGTAGCAAGATCTTAGAGTATTCAGTTAGATTTTACTGTATGTGGACTTTATCCATCGGCTTTATTTGTAGGCAATAGGAAGATATTGCAGAGTTATATTCAGAAAGTGAAGAAAACAGATCTGTATTTTATAATGATCACACTTTGGAGACTGTATGCCGACTGGATTATCTATAGTAAGAAACTAGAGATTGGAGAGTTGATAGGGAAGGTCTTCAATAAGTCCAAGTTGGAAAGACGATGAGGGTCTGGACTTGCAGAGAGGTGGGAGGGTGGAGAGGAGAGGCTAGCTCATGTATAAAAGAGGTAGAATCTGGGGCGCCTGGGTGGTGCAGTCGGTTAAGCGTCCGACTTCAGCCAGGTCACGATCTCACGGTCCGTGAGTTCGAGCCCCGCGTCAGGCTCTGGGCTGATGGCTCAGAGCCTGGAGCCTGTTTCCGATTCTGTGTCTCCCTCTCTCTCTGTCCCTCCCCCGTTCATGCTCTGTCTCTCTCTGTCCCAAAAAATAAAATAAACGTTGAAAAAAAAAAAAATTAAAAAAAAAAAAAAAAGAGGTAGAATCTGGTCTGGATAACTGATTGGATGTGTGGGTAATGAATCAAGGATGGCCTTGAGGTGTGCAACTTGGGTGACTGGTTGGAGAGTTGGGCAGTTAACTGAGATAGGGAAGGCATCTGCTTGATTTGGATGTGAGTATAGTTTGTCTAGGCAGAGATGTCTAGGAAGCATAGGCTCTTTGAGTCTAAAGTTGAGGCAAGAGGTCAGAGCTGAAGATACAGATTTGCTCATAGACACTCTGGGAAGGGATGAGGTAAAGGAGAGAATGGTGAGGAAAATTAACTTTCAGAGAGTGGGCAGAAGAAATGGAACCAATGAGAGAGAGCAAAGGGGATGTTAGAGAAGTAGGGGAACTGAAAGAGCAGATTTTTTGAAGCTGAGGAGGTGAGACTGTTTCCCAAAGGATGTGTTAAATTTCAGAGACATCAAATAGGATGAACACCAAAGAGGTCACTGGTGATCTTTGTCAGAGCAGAGCCAATGGAATGTTGGGTCTGGAATCTAGATTGTCTGCAGGGGGTCACGAAGGGAATGGGAGGTGAGATTATAGAGCCAGCAAATGTGAAGTGTTATTTTCAGAAATTCGATTTACAATTAAAGGAAAGAAGTTTGTGAAGATTATGAATTAAGGAGAATGCAGAGCTGAGAAGGATATTTTTTAGGTTGGAGAAGATTTGAAAGTAAGATTGAGGAAAGATATGAAAGGATGTCATTAAAGAAGCAAGTTATAGAAGCTGATAGAAGATCATTAATAATAATAGCTAACATTTACTGAGTGTGTACCATGTGCTAAGTGCTTTACCTGGTAAGTACTTTTCATGTGCTAACTCTTACAATCCCCGTTCTTACTCTGGCAGGGGCTAAACAGGACATACGCCCTTAGCTATTAGGCTATGCTGGGCAGCTCTCTAAAATAGCTCTAAGAGCATAAGGACAGGTGGATGTGCTTAAGTAAAGGTATATACTTTGCCCAAGAGGTCGTTCATTGTTTCCTTGGAGATCAGGCATAGGAAAATATTAATCAGGTTGGAGTGTTTATATCTGATGGCTCGTTCTCCTGACCTACCCAGTAAAATAGAACATCTGTTTTGAGAAGAAGGTGAAGAGGCAAAAATCTGGAGGTAGAAAGCTCTAAGAGAATTGCTGCAAAGCCAAGGATTCCACTAGAATTAAATAAAAACACTTCTGAGTACAACAGCCTTTTTATCTTAAAAATTTTGTGACCTACGGGAATAGATAAGACAAATCCCCAAATGACTGCAGTATTGGGGTAGCATGTGTAAAGGGACACAACAGACCTAGCTATATAAGGGTTTACCCAAGGTAGATACTGTATCTGCTTAGGAGGAAAAAGGATCAAAAAAGTATCTCAAAGTATGTGTGATACTTGAAAGACAAAGTTTCAACAGGCAGTCCTGAGGCTTACCATCCCGTTCTTTCTATGTAACAGCAGGGTTGTTCAAGGAGAGAGAGCTGTCAACAGGATTACAGGAAAGTGGGGTTGAGGACAATACACTGTCATGGGAGAAAGAGCCCCTGAACAGAGCAGAACAGGAAAACAAGGACTGAAGGTCTTGAACCTCAGTTTTCTGACTAAATAATGGCAGCCACCGGTAAGATTACCCTCTGCCTCCTCCTCTAGTTCCTCATTATTGAGGGCTTATCAAATGCCTGGCACCTTGATAAGCACTTTATGCATTGAATGTATTCAATCCTCACCACAGCTTCTGTGAAGATGCCATTATCTCCACATTTACAGGTGGCTTAGCTGAGGCTCAAAGAGGTTGAGCTATGTGACCAAGGTCCCACAGTTCCACCAGGTCTGTTTGATCCTTATCCTTGCTTCTCACACTGCCTTCAATAATCATGCAGCAACACCTAGCACACAGGAGAGGCTCAATAAATTACTAATGAATAATAATAGTAATAATTACTCATATGTAGATAAATTTGGGGGATTTATCAAGATGTGTAATGTGAACAAAACCCACAGTGCCCTTGTGGGAGTGGCAGGAGAGGGGAAAATATATATTTTTAAGTAGGCTTCACATGCAGCGTGGAACCCAATGCGGGGCTTGAACTCATGACCCTGAGATCAAGACCTGAGCTGAGATCAAGGGTTGGATGCTCAACTGAGGCACCCAGTCCCCTCAAGACACTATTTTAAATACTTAACACAAATTATCCCATTTAATATTTATAACAATCACATATGGGGAAAGTATTTTTTTAATTTTTTAATGTTTATTTTTAAAATCTTTTTAAAATGTTTTATTAATTTTGAGAGAGAGAGAGAGAGAGAGAGAGAGCATGAGCAGGGAGGAGGCAGAGAGAGAGGGAGACACAGAATCCAAAACTGGCTCTAGGCTCTGAGCCGTTCAGTGCAGAGTCTGATGTGGGGCTCGAACCCATGAACCATGAGATCATGACCTGAGCTGAAGTCAGATGCTTAACCGACTGAACCACCCAGGGGCCCCAAATGTTTATATATTTATTTTGAGAGAGAGATACAAGCAGGGGAGGGGCTGAGAGAGAGGGAGAAAGAGAGAATCCCAAGCAGGCTCCACACTGTCAGCACAGAGCCCCATGTGGGGCTTGAACTCAAAAACTGTGAGATCACACCCCAGCCAAAATCAAGAGTCAAGCACTCAGGTGCACCTAGGTGGCTCAGTTGGTTGAGCATCCGACTTTGACTCAGGTCATGATCTTGCACTCCATGAGTTTGAGCCCCACGTCAGGCTCTGTGCTGACAGCTCGGAACCTAGAGCCTGCTGTGGATTCTGTGTCTCCCTCTCTCCACCCTTCACCTGCTCTCTCTCTCTCTCTTTCTCTCTCTTTTTTTCTCTCTCTCTCTCCAAAGTAAATAAATATAAAAAAGAAAGGGTCAGACACTCAACTGACTAAACCACCCAGGTGCCCTGGGGAGAGTATTTTTTTATTTTTAAAAATTTATTATTATTATTTTTTAAGTAGCTCTATGCCCAACATGGGGCTTGAACTCACCACCCTGAGATCAAGAGTCACTTGCTCTACTGACTGAGCCAGCCAGGCACCCCTGGGGAGAGAATTATTATTCCCATTTTACAGATGAGGGCACAGAGTGACCAAAAAAAGTTACCCTAGCTAGCCTAGACATACAACTAGTAAGTGGCAAAGTCAGGACTCAGACCACAGGTAGTCTGGCTCCAGAGCCCATGCTTCTCTCTGCCATACTGTGCTGACTCCAGAGTGTGGAGGACCTTGTGCACTAAGCCAAGGAGAGCACCTGCTGTCCTTTCTCTTTCTCCACCTGAGGTCTCCTCCTTGCCTCCTACACCAGGGATTCTTTAGGACCGACTCTCTTGGCTAATACAGCTGTTGCATCATGCACACACACCTGCCATGAGAAGTTTTGTGAGAGCGAGAGCCTATCTGCCTTTTTTGTATTTGTATCCCAGCACTTGCCAGATACCTGGCATATGGTAAACATGTAATAAATATTTACGAAAGAAATGAAAGAAAACATCATCAAGTCATTCAGGCTCCAGAGTTCTTAGAAAAGGAAGACACATGTCAGAAATTGGGAATTTTTACCCTCATACATTTTTACATTAAGGTGAATAATATTGATCAAGCAACTTCAAATCCTTGGCCAAGAGGGTCTTTGTTAGGGACTTACATGATGACAAAATAAATAACCAAACAAAAGTACTTTAGGAATCAATTTGCAGGTTAGCTAAAGCCACAACTAATTCTGTACACTGAATCTTCTGATAACCTGAATGTCTTTTGCTAGCATGTATTCTTGAAGAATGTCCTCAAAACACTGAAATTATGCTTAATTACTTTCATGAGTCATTTGACTTGAAAATTGATCTTCAGCTTGGAAAAGCCTTAATGGCAAATACTACCAAAGAATGGATTGCAAAGATTAAGGCTTAATTGGAGGGAGTTTGATCTGAGTGGGAGTGAGGTGCTGAGGAAGAAAACAGAGCTGGATGTATGAACAAAGGAGCAGCAAAAAACGCTGCAACAGTGCCTGTCTCCGAACTGGCAGGAAAAGGGGCTTCTGAATGAATGTCTCCTGAGGGAAACATGAGGTGAGGCCCTTGTGCACACCTAGGATTCCATTTCTCCTCACTTCCACAAGTCTGTAGGTTTCTTTCCTTTGGTGAGTTCAAAGGGCATGACTGACATAAAAGGAAATAAGAACCAAGGCTCTGAAGTGGGCTTTCTAACGTAGGCTGCATGAGCGCAAGGCCTCTGTTGGGCCCACTGCTCTTCCCCAGCCTCTAGATCTGTTTCTGGCACTCAAAGAGGTCAATACATATGTGGTGACTGAATGAATGAATGTTGTGTTGTAGCTACCTTAGAATCTCAGCTTCCCAGTGTAGTAGCCGTGTGGCCAAGGGAATATTCCATAACTTCTCTGAACCAGCTTTCCTCTCTTTAAAATGATAAACGTAGTACCTACCTCACAGGATTGTGGTGTAGATTGATAGAGATAACACATGTAAAGCATTTAGCAAAGTGCTTGGGCTGAGATTAAGTCTCAGCCCTTCTTCCTGCCATTGGCCATCTGTGCAGGGCCTTCCTTTCTGAACCCGTAGATAGCTGGGGACCATAACGTGTTCCTTCATCATTTACTCATTTAACAAAACTTATGTGCCAACTCTATGCTCTGGTGCTGAGTGTTATCTACACATCACTGGATCATTGTCCAAGGAGGTGTATCTTGGCCTGGCCAGACTCTCCTCCCACTGCCACTCTCCATGGGAAAAAGCAGATGGAGAGGTACTTGTGAGCAGGACGAAGTACATGGCGAAATGGCGAGGGAGCACAGTCATGAGGGCAAGGTGGGTGGGACAGAAGCATTCAGCACAGACCCCATAAGGCCTACACTAAGGAAACTGGCAAAGAGAGAAAGACTTTTCCCTACCTCTTCTCCAGGAACCAAGCACATGTGATCTTGGAGGTTTAAACACTGGCACATCCCAGCCCTCTGCAGCAGTCTCTTTCAAGCCTGGGAAACAACGGGGGCCTGGCTGACTACTTCAAGTTGTCAGCTGCCTCCCACCAGAGGCCTCTGGAAACCTATAAAGTTTTTTTTTACTTTGCCCTTCCAAGTTGCCTGGGTTCAAAAAGCAATTTCATAAGAGACAATAATTAAGGGTTTTATAGTTCTTTTTTTTTTTCTATTTGGGAACAGAAACCTTCTCCCTTATAACATGCAAAATATTCATTGAGTGCCCACTCTGTGTCAGGCTCTGACCTAGGCACTTTGTAACATACGTTTAATGCTTACCACAGCCTATGAAGTTAGTATTAGCATCTTCTTTTGTTTTAAGAAATAAGAAGAGTAAGCCTCAGAAAGCTAAGTAATTCTCTTATTTATTTACACAACCGTAAGATTTAAAGCTGTGATTGAATAAACCTAATGTCTGAAATGTATGCGGAATGTCAAAGAAAAGATGTAAAGCTGGGTGCTGATGTGTAAAAAGGGAGGCAGTTGTGGGGTATTTATTAAACTATTTCATCAAAAAAGATCACCTTAATGTACTGGTCTTCTAAGCTCTGGGTTCTGAACAGTTCCTAACCAAGATTAGCGTGTGAAAGGAGGTGGTAGAAAAGCTCTTGTATTTACATACAAAATAAGACAATGGGGATCACAGAGAAAGAAGGGAAGGATGGTTGGGGGTGGGGGAAGAAAAGGATTTTGAAAGAAGCTGTGAATATATATATATACATATATATATATATATATATATATATATATGTATATATATATATTCATGTATGTATACTGAGTGAAAAGTGACACTGAATAATAGAGTAGGAACCCAAAGTGCCTGCTCACATTCACAGGCACTAACTACAAGAAAATGCCAACAACAGAAGAGCCCCGGGGATGCCATTTATGGGTAAAAGCTATTTATGAGAATGAGAAGACTGGAGTGGGATTATTACTCTTGTTAGGTCCCTCTGGGAAGTAAATTAGGTGTTTGAGTAGGTATATGCAATTCTTTTAGATCTCTGCATTACATTTATTTCAATGACAATAATGGAATGCTGCCCTTGGCTTCCAAAGTGGGCTTTCTCAGCTCCAGGAACTGAGTCCTCCTCTGTGCAAGGTGCAGTGCTGGGGCTGTAAGAGAGACAAAGGCTCTGGTCACACTTTCCTTGTGTTTAAGCGGCTTGCAAACCAGGGTGACAATACAGCATATATATAGATATATGTGAAAACTACAGCCCAGGTTACATATGCCAGATAGGAATTTGTCAGTATATGCTATATAGGAATTTGGGGGGTGGGGGCAGGGCTGGTGGCAGTTAATCTACCTTCACTTACTCATTTATTCATCCATTTATTCATTCATCCTTTCAATAAATATGCCTTGAACATCAGTATATTCTTCCATAAGACAAACCCTTCAAATAAAATGATGGATAAATCAGGATCTCCAACTTAAAGTCTAGTGAAATAGAATTGGAATGATCCAATGCTGTTGGAAAAGTTGGATTGCACTCTTGGATTATCCAGTGTCTGGGACGATCTACCTCAGGACCCACAACAAGTGCTTTACTGGTGATTGAAAGTATTTTTTAGAATAGAATGTTTCTATGTTTCAATTTTACCTACTGTTGTTCAGAGTTCCATACTAGATGTTAACCTTTCTAAAGCCCTTCTCAAGTAGAGTTAATCTCTCACACTGTTCCTAAAATATGCCTCGAAAAATAATGATAATGTGGTAACATTTTAGAGCTGAGGAAGAACCAATTAATGATCAGTTTTACTAGTTTTTAATGCAAGGTTATCGGTTTCCCTTAAGGGTTCTTCAGTATAATCATCATCACCATGTCTTGCAAGAATACCATGAGGCAGATGTTGCCATTATCTGCATTTTATTTATTTACTTTTATTTATTTATTTATTTTTAACGTTTATTTACTTTTTGAGACAGAGAGAGACAGAGCATGAAAGGGGGAGGGTCAGAGAGAGGGAGACACAGAATCTGAAACAGGCTCCAGGCTCTGAGCTGTCAGCACAGAGCCCAATGCGGGGCTCGAACTCACAGACTGCAAGATCATGACCTGAGCCGAAGTCGGCCGCTTAACAACTGAGCCACCCTGGTGCCCCGATTATTTGCATTTTAGAGACAAGAAAGCTAAGCTTCGGAGTGCTAGGTAACTGTAGTGGCCCATAATCACACATAACAAGCAAGGGGCAGAGCTGGGGTGTAAGCTCCATTCCAAACCCAGACAACTCAAACACTCATGATCTTTTCAACTTGTGTGTGTTATTCCCTTGGAAAATAAGGATCTGACAGTCATTTTAAATTTTTAAAAAGATATCATAGAAATTATAAATTTTTCTTGAAGCAGCTCATGGTGATAAATACTGAAAATGTCTGTTCCACACACAGTTTGGTAATATTGGTCATCTCATGAGAGTTAGAAGCATTGATTAGCAATTAGAAATATTAAAAAAAAAAATTTTAATGTTTGTTTATTTTTGAGAGAGAGAGAGAGAGTGACAGAGTGCGAGCAGGGGAGGGGCAGAGAGAGAGAGAGAGAGTGAGACACAGAATCCAAAGCAGGCTCCAGGCTCTGAGCTGTCAGCACGGAGCCTGACATAGAGCTCAAACTCATGAGCCATGAGATCATGACCTGAGCTGAAGTCAGACGCTCAACTCACTGAGCCACCCAGGTGCCCCAGAAATATTTCTTTTTAATTAAAATGGTCATCTAATAAGTGTCCTTTAAAAATAGGGGACCACCCTTGTGGGGAAACAGTATTTTATTCCAATAATCTCATTTTCAGATGGGGAAACTGGTACCAAAGAAGTGAGACCAGTTACTCTAAAGAGATGCACTTGTGAACCAAGGGAGTAGAGTGTGTTGTAGCAGTTAACAGAAAAATGACTTGAGGAGGGTCACCTGGGTGACTCAGTGGGTTAAGCGGCCGACATTGCCTCAGGTCATGATCTCACGGTTCGTGGGTTCGAGCCCCATGTCAGGCTCTGTGCAGACAGCTCAGAGCCTGGAGCCTGCTTCAGATTCTGTGTGTGTCTCTCTCTCTCTCTCTGCCCTACCCCACTCATGTTCTGTCTCTCTCTCTCTCTCTCCCTGTGTCTCAAAAATAAATAAACATTAAATTTTTTTTTAAAAAAAGGAAAAATGACTGAAGGAGCTTGCTAATGTTAAACAAATATAGTACACTCCCTTCTCTGGGGGATGTATGTTCCATGATCCCCAGTGGATGCCTGGAATCGCAGATAATACCAAACCCTGTATATACTATGTCTTATCCTATGTGTATATACCTATGATAAAGTTGGGTACAGTAGGAGATTAACAACAATAACTAACAATAGAATAAAACAATTATAACAATATACTGTAATTAAAGCTATGCGAATGTAGTCTCTCAAAATACCTTATTGTACTGTACTCAGCCTTCTTGTGATGACAAGAGATGATAAAATGCCTTTGTGTTGACAGGAAGTGAAGTGAATGACAAAGGCATTGTGTTGTAGCATTAGGCTACTTATTGACCTTCTGACAATAGGTCAGAAGGATCATCTACTTTCAGACCATCAGACTGCAGTTGACTGCAGGTAACTGAAACCACAGAAAACTAAACCCTGGATAAGGGGGGATGACGATAAACCAATTCAACATTCTTGTGGCTCCACTTCATATTTGAAGTTCATAGAATACCATTTCTGTCTTCTTAAACAGAGAAACTTAATATCAAATGGAGAGTAAATCTTGATAGTGAATCCTATCAACCTTAATTAAAAAAAATTCCTTGGTATTAAAAAGAAATTCGAACCCAAAGGCATCATTATTATCCAAATGTGTGGAAGTTGGTAGCTTGCTGAGATAAGAACACAGAATGTGGAGTTAACTAGTAGCAGAGGTGAGAAAGGCATTCCTACTTCTTTTTATGGTGCCCTGGGACCTACTCCAGTCAAGGGGAAGAAAAGTGATGTAAGCTCTGAAAAGGTAAAGAAGGAAGGCAAATATCCCACACTGGTCTCTCTGTGTTTGGTACCAAACACTTCTGACCACTGCTGTTGACAGCGATTCTGTGTGCTGCTTCCCATCTGATCTGGTGTTCTCCAAAGTAAAGGTCATTAATCCCTATTCAGTGAATAACAGCTGGATGTGGGCTCCTCCAGGACAGGAGTGTCTTCATACCTTGGTATCCTCAAGGGCTTAAAACAGAAAGCCTGGAACAGGTTAAGGGCTCAATATGTGAGCCCTACTGGTTAAAAGGTTGAAGGAATGAATGGATAAATAGCAACTATATCCCCAGAACTCTTAAGAACTGTTAGACTGCAAGGAGATGGGTTTTCAATACATAAAGTATGGTACCCGTCCTTGAGGAGTATCTAGTCTAGCTGGAGACTAGAAATGAATACTTCTATTAAGTGTAATCTGCATGGTATCTTCCATAAGGGCAATGCAAGTTCAAAAATAGAGCAGAGAAGAGAGGATTTGGGGTATTCCCTTGGCATAAAGAGGCTGTGGATAGAGGGAAGGGACAAGAAGCCAGGTGTCTAAGGAACGGTGGGTGGTAGAAACCTTGTTTGTGTAGGAGTGGGGGGTGACCAAACCAAGGGTCTGTTGGGCAAATGAGTTGTGCTGATCAAGTGACCTATTTATGGAACATGGAAAAACCAGGTCCAGGAATTTAGGCTTGATAGAACAGGAAATCTCTGACGAGTCTCAGCTTCCTTCTCCTCTAGAAGTTAAGTGTAAATATAAATATATCCTCACAAAGAGACAACAAACATTGCAACTAAATAAGTGTACCATCTAAATCAAATAAGGTCTCTTTCAGGCTTTTGAAATGCAAACCGTGGGCTTGCTTTCACATTCATTTATTCATTCCACAAAAGTTTATGGAGGACCTACAAGACCTAGAATTTTGTTAGGCACCACGGGGGGTGGGGGTGGGGTTCAAAGATGAATAAAACTCGGTCCCTATCCCCCAGGAGTTTACAGCTCTGTGGAGACAAACATGTACACACAGGTCCTCACAATAGGAGCTAAGAATGTAAACACGAGTTGTAGGGGTTTAGTTCACGGAAATACTACACGGAGGTGATTTGGAAACTTAGGTGACGAGCTGGTTTTTAAATGAGGTTTAAAACTCCGACGGAGTAGAATATATATATTTAAGGGCCAGGATCAAGGCTCTGGAAACTCATGGAATGGGGGATAATGAACAGTGGTCTGACTTGGCTGGAGCACAGGATTCCTCCAGGGGTGCAGCGGAGGAAATTTAGCTGTGTATATGCCCAATAACTAAGGCTGGGACCAGGTCGAAGGAAGCCGAAGACTATTCTGCATCTCTGTGCTTTGACTTAAGCATCTTTAGGTCCCTTTAAAAAATTCTTCTCTTTCCCAAAGAGAGTTCTAGCAGTTGCGGGTGGGGCCCGTTTCCTAAAGTCAACGCGTAAGTTAAAGGTCTGCAAAGCTGTCCATGGGTGATTTAAATCTCGCACCAGAAAAGGAAACGTGAGAGGCGGGGTAGGGGGAACCCACTTAACAACAACATCAACCCCCAAACGACACCAGCCCCAGGCGGGACAGGCTGCCAGACAGACCGGGGTCGGGACGCCAGCACCCTCCGGAGCTCGGAGCCCCGCACAGGCGGGCAACGGGGAGAGGAAGAGAGAGAGGGAGGGAGGGAGGGAGGAAGCGCGAGAGGGAGGGAGGAAGAAAGGGAGGGAGGCAGGCAGCGTCATGTGATCCGCTTCCCTGCTCCTTTAAGCGTCCACAGGCGGCGGAGCGGCCACAATCACAGCTCCGGGCATTGGGGGAGCCCGAGCCGGCTGCGCCGGGGGAATCCGTGCGGGCGCCGTGCGTCCCGGTCCCATCCTCGCCGCGCTCCCGCACCCCTGAAGTTTTGCAGCGCCCAGAAAGGAGGCGAGGGAGGAGGGAGCCTGAGAGGAGAGGGGGCAAATAGCACACCCTAAAACATTTATTTCAAGGAGGAAAGAAAAAGGGGGGCGCAAAAATGGCTGGGGCAATTATAGAAAACATGAGCACCAAGAAGCTGTGCATTGTTGGTGGGATTCTGCTCGTGTTCCAAATCATCGCCTTTCTGGTGGGAGGCTTGATTGGTAAGTGCGAGAGCTGCAAACTTTTCCCCCTTTCTCTCTTTTCGGGCCCCTTCCCTCTTTGCCTCTCGGGCTACTTGTTACAGTATCACTGCCTTGCTTCTATGATCTAATTAGTCCGGCTATTGTGCTTAAGAAAGCAGAGCTCCATGGGGCTCCGTGGGGCACAATCCAGTCTAGTGGCTAAGAGAAAAGGAGGGGAAAAAGTTTTGGCCTAGTTTCAGTATCCACTTGAAAGGAAGGAGGGGGGTGGCGGGGGTGGGAATCTTAAGCATGGCGACGGATCGCGCGAGGAAGCGCTGGGTTACAAAGTTGATTGCTGCTCCCCCCGCTTTTTCCCGCGTTCCCCCCTTTTCCTCTCCGTTCCCTCCCAATCAGCTCCCGGAGGGCAACGTAATCGACTTTATTGGGAACAACAGAAGAGTCAGGGAACTGCGCCCGGCGCTAACCCGGAGTCCTGCTACAGGGCTGTGATCGTTGCCTGTGTAAACCCATTTGGTCGTCTCAGCTAGGGGGTGAGAGTTTGCGTTTTGGGGTCCCAGCCTTCGCGCCCGCTGCTTCCTCACCGCATCCCCCCACCCCCACCCCCCGCCGCGGCCGCGGACGGGTCTGCGAGGTGGGCCCGGAGGCGAGATGCCGTGGGGTGCGGTGGGAGAAAGTCCTTGGCTGGCGCTGCGGGAAGTTGGAGAGGTCGGAACGGAAAAGCGTATCCGTAAGGTGTTGCTCTTGGCCTCCTGCCCTCTCGCGAATCTCCCCTCCCCCACTTCTCAGAGCCCGCAGAGCTGGGGATTCTGAAGCCCCCAGTCCTCCCAGGGCGCCTAGCAGAGCGCCTCCCGCCTCCCGCCCCCGCCGCGGCTCCCCGCAGGTGACAGCTCTCCGGCCCCCGGCGACGGCGCCTCCCCTGGCGAGCGCGGCCCGGACCTCTGGGAGCCAAACAGGCTTCCGAGTGAAGAAGATGGTCTCACGGATCTTCCACTCGGAAAAACTCCCTCTTGGCTGTCTCTCCTTCTTCATCCCTCCTCCAGCCTCGCCGCACACTCGCGTCCCCTTCCCCCTTGGGATTTAGGACATCCCGGTACAAACTTCAGTGCCAACTTTGCAACGGGCGCGGATGGGGTGGTTTTGCTTTCTTCGCGGACCTGCGAAACTTTGCGGAGTGGAGAGTCCGCGGAGGGGCTTTCTCCGCCCGTCCCTTTGCGAGAGTCAGCGCCGCGCGGGCGCCGTCGTCGGCGTGGTGGTGAGAGCCGCACAGGCTTGGGCACCTCGAGCCCTGTGTGTGCCGTTTTGTCTCCAGACTCGGGTTTGATGCGAACAAATTAAAGGGAGTCTGGTTCTGTAAATCACTGTAACATCCAAGCTAATTGTTTTAAACAAAGGAGAGTGGGTGAAGCTTCACCGAGGCAGAAATTTCTGGAGGAAATCATGCCTTTCTCTCTGCGTATGTATCCACAAAGCAGAAAGGGGTTCGGAGTTTTACAAGCCCATATTCTCAATTTGGGCCAAACAGCTTAATCTTTTTGTTCCTGGAACCCTCACCTCTCAAACACATACACGCGCGCGCGCACACACACAACGGGGTTTGGCTTTCCTGTTAAGAGCTCCTGTTTGGCTACGTACAATCTCCATGTTTCCCTGTATTGGATTTTTCGAGGCTCTTAATACATTCTCTGCTGGGAGCTGAAGGCAGCCTTCCCTGTGCCCTCACAGTGATTATGCAGCGGTTACAATTACACCTCTTGTCTCCCTTGATGAGCAGTTGCAGTTAGATGCCATTGGATCTTGTGTGATTTCAGTGGCAGACCATAATTAAAATTTCTTGCACCTTGTGCTTTCAGAATTAAATTGGCCTATTATCCCTGTCTGACCTTCATCCTCTTTGAGGTTTTTGCACAAGCAGCGAACCATTACACATAGTTCCCTGGTGTTTGTTGGTGTGGGTTTCTTTTTCTTTTCCTAAGAAGCTGATCTCCTAGCCTCGAAGAGCCCATTATCCACTGTTGTGGGTTTCTTAGGGCGCTTCCGGAACTAGTATAATTTCTGGGATCTTAGTACTGTGGAGCAAAGGTGCAAAGACACTGGTGAGTGGCTGCTGGACATTAACGTTGCTGTAGGATCAGAACAGTTTTATATTCAAAGGGGTTTGACTAGAGTAAGTGGTGCCAGGAGTTGTTTTGCCCAGAGAATTTGGTTGGTGACCATACTCGATAATCATCGCAAAAAGTTAGTGATAGGTCCTAACTCCAACTAGATTCTTCTCAATAGGTAAACTGTTGCAGTTCCAATTTCCTTGGAAAAGAAAAAACATCTATAACACTTCTTGGGGGGGGAGTTGTGTAAGTTTACTCCTTAGCTCCCCTCCTTCCTCAGTTGCCAAGACGATGTCCCCTGCTCTGGCCATAGTAGACTGCAAAGATCAGATTCAGTTCACCTTAAACACTAAATAGTGACTTAGCCTTTGTCTCAACTGTTTAGACAGTATTTATGTTTGTTTGTTTGTTTTTGCTGTTAAACAAATCAAGGAACTTGGGTACACTACAAGACCCCCAAATGGGAAATAAATATCAACAAAAGGTAAGTGCAGTGTTTTCCCACCAGACTTCCCTAAAATGAAAAGCAGGTGAAACCGAGCAAAGCCTGGAACTTCAACAAAGTGGCAAGTGGAATCAGTAGTTGAAGCAGTTTGTAGGCTGGAAAGTTGAAGTAAAGTTCAGAAACCTCTTCTCCGCTCTTCTCAGTGAGAAGAGTACTCCACTGATAAGTAGGAAGTCAGGGGTGTGTGTGTGTGTGTGTGTGTGTGTGTGTGTGTGTGTATGTGTGTGTGTGTTGAGTGTGTGTGTGAGATGGGGGGATGACTTCACTTCTTTTTAATGCGTCTGCAGAGGCTAATTGAGAAAGTGATATCAACATAATTTACATTTCTTTTTGATCATTGTTGGTTCCCATGAAAGGAAACATGGCAACCTAGAAAGGGGAGGCTCTGAATGGCAAAGTTCCTGATTATAAAAGTACTCCATACACGTATATACAAAACAAAAACAACCATCCATTCCCCCCTCCACCAAACAGTCATGACAAACCATGCACCCCAAAGTGACCAAATCAGTTAACCAACAAGTTTCATTTTCTTCATTGGTAGATCAATGAGTTCAGTCTCTAGTTACAAAATTGTACGAATGTTTCAATACTTGCAGAATTTTATATGCTGTTTTTACACTGGCATTTGGTTGCAGCCTTCTAGAATTGGTGGGGGAAATTTAGACATCAGATAAAAAGCAAATAGGAGGGATTGGGTTTTGGTTTAGCCAGCTTACACACTTCCCTACCCCAATGGCCTTTCGAGAACCAAGTTTTTGTTTTGTTTCCTGCTTGTTTTGTTTGTTAGTTTTTCTTGTGCCAGTGTCTATATACTGCAAACCTTTAATGGTATTTTGTAAAAAGGCTCTAGAACACAATATTTTATAAGGTGGAATTTGGGGTATTTAAAATGTCGCTGAATTATGCCATGCTTTTATAAAAACTTTGAACCAGTATAAAATGATGCATCTTATTGTTTTCTTATGTGTTGAGAAGGTTTCTTAAGTAGCTAGCTTCTTTAGAATTTAGAATGTATTTAAAAACTTAAGAACCCCTAAAGGAAAAGAAAATATTTTTAAAGATGTAGCCTAATCTTTATCCTCCTTGAAAATAAGCCTGCAGAAAATGCAAAAAATAATTTCCCTTTGATTTCATGTTTGGTGAATTTAGTTCATGGAGAGGCAGCTGCAGGGGTGGTGGAAGGGGGGAAGGGAAGGAGAACCATGTGCCCTGAAACAAGAGTGCAGCCTACTAAAAATTGTGAACTTGAATCCCTGGCCCATTATGTGCAATTTGCTCAGCTTCAAATTAGTCATGTCTGGGGGATATAATGGTTGAAAAAAGCAGGTCACTGTTCCCACCTGTTCTAAAACTGTTAAGAGTATGAAGATCAGAACTGAATGAATAAAAAATGATTGCATTGTTTTAAGCATAGCATAAATGAGAATATTCCAAACTTAAACTCCAAAGAAGTATCAACAAATTGCCAATATTGTATCTTCAGGGAGAATTGCTTTCTTTGAAAAGCTTACCATACCAGTAGTCTTTTTTGTTTTGTTTTTTAATGCTGAGAATGTTATGTGTACATATAAGCATATATAATCACTTAATTTTTACATGGACTTCTCTACTGCTTTTCAGTGATATAACCCATATTATTGTGCTACTACTATTTAAATGGGAACTATTGATAATCTTGTTTGTGATCCATTCTTGTGAATTTTTGTTTCTGCTATTATTTGGAAGTTCAAGGATTTTAAGAAATAAAATTACGCAGAATTAATGTAAAGGCTAGGCGGAGCATGTAAAGGTTTGCTTCCCAGTACATTAGGTTTTAAGCTCGTGGTATTTATTATATTTTAGCATATTTTAATAATGTGATGCCAGTAACCCTGCAGTGTTTGGGTGTCTGGTGAAAATCTCAAAAAGAACTAATCACTTGGCTTTTGGTTGATGTTAGCCCACATTACTTTCTGTATTTGATTCTCCTTTTTTATTTTGTAAAATTTCGTATCTGACTGAACCATGTCATTTTTTTTTCTTTGTTAAACTACCCGAGTGTCTAATGTGGTTTGTAGGAGTACTGTGCAATCTCAAAAATTCTTCTTGTAAAAGGTGGGAAATTTTTTATAGCTGATATTACATTACTTTACTTTTAAACTTAACTACCTACTTGGTTATTACAACAAAATAATGCTTGTTCTAACAATCTCAAACCAAGCTTTCATCTAATCCTTCCATAGAGCCTGTCTGGCCTTCTTTTGGTACTTTCCCTTTTTCTTATTCAAAGTGAGAAACATTTCCTTGAGATAATCATGCAGAGTATGGCTTTGTAAGGTTTTCAAATCTCCTGCCTGGAACTCAGATCTAGACTCAAAGCCTTTCCTAGCTAGTTGACATTTCGCAATAATTTGGCATTAAAAAATTTTTTTTTTAATCCATATAGACTGAGGAAAGAATCTTACCTTATCTTCCTCATAAAGGTGTTTCTATGGAGATTTGGAATTTGAGATTGTATGAAAGTTCTTAGGTAGAGTTCATACCTAACATGTAAAATATTGATTTGAGCCTGCTGTGTGCCCAGGATAGGGCTGCAGTGCTGATTGGGGGTTAGGAAAGAGGGAACTTGAAGTCTGAGTAACCTAGGAGAGCTAGAGGTAGAAGAGAGCCCTTCTTAATCCAAGTCCACCAGCAAAGGATTTCCTGTGATGACGTTTGTAGCATCAAGATAATTCTCACTTACTGGGAATCTGAGAACACATGAAATGAGAAACACTGTTAATTATACTATCAAATAATTTTATTAATATTTCATCTTGAAATAAATTTATTACTAAAATAATTTAACAGATGTTCAACATTAGTTAAGGTCTGGCACACAGTGCACATTTATCTAATTTAATCCATGCAAAGCCTTGCCAGATTGGTGGTGGTGTACCTATTTTACATGTAAGTAATTTGGGATTACCTAGCTAGTCAGGGTCAAAGTTCTGAATGGGCTCCAGTGGATCTGACATCAGAGCCACAGTCCTCCACCATCAGGTTATCCTGCCCCCACCTCTCAAAGCCTTGACTTTTAAGATTGAATAAATGTGGTTTAAAGCCAGAAAGATGATGAGTAACATTACAAATGCAACTGCTGTCTCATTTTAATCATTAGGTAACGTAGCAAATGGAAAAAAATCAAATATGGTGAATGAAATGGAGTTCAGCTTTACATAACTGCCTGGCCAAGGCTATGGGAGGACACCTTTGGAGAAGTCTGCCTATGCCCATCTGACCAATTTCTTACAGGTTCTAACTAGTTCCTATAATTGTGTGAATCATCCATTTGGCTGAGCAGCCAAGTTCATTATCCATAAAAGCGTTTGAGTTCTGCCACTTTAAGGAAGATTAGTCGATTTTATTTTCTCAGGTTAGTGGTTTTAACATAGTTATGTAGTTATATATGTCTGGACTTTTCCAAAGGAAGCAGAGAGAAGGAAATCAGCTGTGGTTGGAGAGGATTTTCGAGGGTGTGGATTGGCAGTGATGGTCAAGCAGTTGAAAGAAGAGCCTTTTACTCAGAGTTGAAAATTCTGTTCCCCAAAGGATAATTTCTGTTTGTGTACACACCCATGCATAATAATGAGAGCATTTCAAACTAGAGGTTTCCATGCTGACACCATGAATAGGTACATTTTGTTCTTTGGGAAAACTGCTGATAGACTTTGTCTATTCAAAGATTTACTGCTCTCAATTTTGATAGAGGCTGTAACAGATGAAAAGAGACGGGAACATCAAGACGTGCGTGAAATGATCATGTCTGTTTCATTTATGTCTTGTGTCTTCTCTGGGGTGTTGTGATGGTAGCCTAATAGAATACACGGATGTGCCAGAGGTGGACATTTCTGAGAGAACGTGTCTGGATAGGGAGGGGGATGGGAGTGGAGAGGAACTTGAGGTGTTGGCATTTTCAAACTGATGATGAAATGTTTTGCAATTACCATTCTCATAATAGGGCTAATCTAAAAGGATTGCTAAATAGCAGAAAAGAGCAACTCATGTTTTAGAACACAAAAATTCTTAGGCTCACCTTTTCACCTTTTACTGCTACCTCTTTTCCCCGCTTCCCCCATGTTCTACCTCTAATTAAATTTTATATGGGAGCAAAAGTAATAATCAGATTGTCATCAGACCAGTAGTGAGGGATTTGGTTTATTATGATTTGTTGCTTTTTGAGGATTTATTGGGTGGCAGTGGAAAAAGTATTTTACTTGTATTGATTCGTTTAATGATCATAGCAACCTAGAGAAGCAGATGCTTTCTCCAGTTTTCAGATAGATTAGATGCTCATTTAAGGAACTTTTCAGAGGTGACAGAGGTAGTAAAGTAGAGGGCAGGCACTCAAGTGCATGATCTTTGACTGAATTCTAAAAGATATTGTAAGTCTAATGCCACTCTCCTATTGTACCTTTTTTTTTGTTTAATTTTTTTTTTAACGTTTGTTTATTTTTGAGACAGAGAGAGACAGAGCATGAACGGGGGAGGGTCAGAGAGAGCGGGAGACACAGGATCCAGGCTCTGAGCTGTCAGCACAGAGCCCGACGTGGGGCTCGAACTCACGGACCGTGAGATCGTGACCTGAGCCGAAGTCGGACGCTTAACCGACAGAGCCACCCAGGCGCCCCTCTCCTATTGTACCTTTAATTCCTATAGGAAACAAGGTGCGGAGTGTGATAAAATTGACTCTACACAGGTTTAATAGAAGATGGAAGCTTAGTTTCCCCTTTTTCTGTTTCTGCCTCTTTCCAAAACCACATACTCCCGTCACTGCACGGGTACTAATAATCATTGTCTTGGTTACTTCCTAAACAGATGATCCTGATTTTGAATACAGCAGCCACTGTAAATGTTGACCAGTGCTTGCAGGCCATGCTGGGGGCGGGGGTGAGGGTGCAGGCCTGAGAAAATAACACCTCAGCTCCCTCCAAAGAGAAATTATTACACATAGCAAAGAGGAACTGAAAATTGTTACTGAAAATGTGTCACAATAACCAACCTCCTGAACCAACCTTCCAACCGGAAGGCTGCCTGGACTTAGCATACAGAATAGATCCTGAATATAGCTATTGACTACAGGTGAGGGGAAGGAAGATGGGGGTAGAATATGAACTCAGGAAAGAAAAACTAAGGCCTTTATAGACATACAAGGCCATCTCTTTGGGACACAGCTTGTATTTGGATTTCCAAAACCTTTTTCCGATACCACCCACTTCCCGCATACTGAGCTAGTGTTTCTGTCTCCTCTGACTTTTAAAGTCCTGGGCCTCCAAGGGCAATTTTATGCTCCCTCTTTTTCCTTCCTACTCCATTCTGTTAACATTTCCAGGTAAAGAGGTGTTCTTTCTTCACTAGCCCCTAGGAATTATAGGGCCTTCTTAAACTTCTGGTTAATTCCCTGGGTTAACTCAGCAGCTTTATCCACAAATACACGTTTCCAAGAAAGCAGAGGTAATTGAAAGAAGATGCCAAGTTATTACATTTGTTTTGGCAAAGTGTTATGATTTTTCATTAGAAAGAAGGTAATGGATCTGTAAATGGCTGGCTCAGTTTCTTTGCAAACCCCAGATTAATAAGGCTAAGCTCTTGAGAACTGGTTGGAGGGGGGGCAACTAAACTGCTGCTTTAGCCCTGGCTGAGCCCCTCCCAAAGAGAGACCTCCTGATTTTAAGGCAGTATCACACGGTGGAGAGAAACCTGACTGGAACTGCAGAACCCACCTGTGGTCTCAATGATCTCAAGTCACAAAAGCCCCTTGGCATCTCCCTCCTCAACCGTGATGTGCTTTGACTCGAGGTCTGTTCATTACTTTTACTTTACTTTATACACAGTTTAAAAAAATATTTAAGTAATCTGTACTCCCAACTGGAAATGTGGGTCTCATACAAACAACCCCAAGATGAAGAGTTGCATGGTCCACCCACTGAGCCAGCCAGCTGTCCCTGCCTTTTTTTTTTCTTTAAGTTTATTTGTTTTGGGAGAGAAAGAGAGAGAGCACTAGAGGGTCAGAAAGAGAGGGAGTGAGAGAGAATCCTAAGCAGGTTCTGCATCACCAGCGCAGAGCCTGACGCAGGGCCTGAACTCACAAACCATGTCATAACCTGAGCCAGGATCAGGAGTCAGATGCTTAACCAACTGAGCCATCCAGGTGCCCCTGGTTTATACACAATTTTAGTAGAGATTTAGTAAGCCATTTTCTAAGTGCACAACAGTTGGCACGATTTGTTACCAAAATTCACTGGTAGCAGAGAGATGCAGGAGTGTAGTAGGTAGCATCAGGACAAAGGAAGAACGCCCAGGATTCTGGGACCCTGGGATACAGGCGAGGCATTCCATACCTCAGTAGCCCCCCTTGGTGGCATCGTTACTTTATACGCTGATATGATCATTGGTTCTGCTCTAAAGCTGTGTGCTCTTATTACTTGCCATGAGTGCCACTTGTTGGGTCCACTTTATCTGTATATATTGATGTATATTTGGCCTGAATGGAAGCTGTGGGGCTTTTGCTATTAAATTTTAAAAAGGGTCTTGGAGACCATCTTGTCCTACCTCCTTGGAAGAGGAATCAGAGTCCCAGGAAAAGGAAGGGACTCGGTCTATACAGTTGGAGGCTGAGCCATGGCTTGGACTCAGATTCAAATGCTCATCAGCACTGTGCTTCTGAGTTTCAGCGTGAAGATCATTGGAAGGCCATAGAGCTAATGAGCAGAAAATTCCCACCTTGTGGTTCTTACAGTTCTATTGACTTTTCTGTTACTCGAAAATAAAACAGCAATAACTTTAACGTCTTCTCCCTCTTAGTCCCTCCCTCTTAATATCTGTATACTTAATATTCTTAGCAATAGAATTACATGTAGCGTTATGCTGTTCTTTTGTTTTTTAATTTTTTTTAACGTTTATTTTCTTTATTTTCAGAGAGAGAGTTATAGGGTGCGAGTAGGAGAGGCAGGGAGAGAGGGAGAGAATCCCAGGCAGGCTCCACAACAACGCAGAACCCAACATGGGGCTCTAAGTCAGATCATGACTGGAGCCAAAACCGAGTCAGATGCTTCACTGACTGCTACTCGGGCGCCCCAGTGTTACGCTGTTGTGTGTGAATTTTTAAGAACACCACAGAATTTAAAACAACTAAATTCCTTCCTTGCTTGCTGAGTATGCTACATGCCCTAACTCTTACTTGAAAAATGTTGTACATTTGAAACATAAATTAAAAACAAAACAAAACGGGGGTGCCTGGGTGGCTCAGTGGGTTAAGCCTCTGGCTCTTGATCAGTTCAAGATCTCATGGTTCATGAGTTCCAGCCCGGTCTGGCTCTGTGCTGACAGCAAGAAGATTGCTTGTGATTCTCTCTCTCCCTGTTTCTCTGCCCCTCCCCTGCGCACACACTCTCTCTCTCTCTCTCTCTCTTTCTCTCAAAATAAAGTAAACTTAAAAAAAACAACAACAATAAAACAAAAGACAACAACA
The DNA here is from genome assembly GCF_018350215.1 of Panthera leo. Taxonomy (NCBI): domain Eukaryota; kingdom Metazoa; phylum Chordata; class Mammalia; order Carnivora; family Felidae; genus Panthera; species Panthera leo. Next base: position 56,057,861 of record NC_056686.1, on the reverse strand, counting down.
ACCCAAGACTATGGCCCTTACTAATCCAATCAAAGTACTGTCCTTGTGTTTAGTTTTAAGACTTAATCAATCTGAGGCTCCCTTGTCTAAAGTCTGTGACTAACTTTTGTGCTTTCAGGGAATGTTTGTGGCAGGTGTAATTCTGAAGTTGTAGTGAGTTTGGGGGAAGTGACATGCCCTATGTTTTTGGTCTTTTTGCATACAAAAGAGAACAAAATTGTTCATTCTTCATCTCTGCCACCTCTTGACTCTGAAGGTAATTGCAAGCAGAAAATTCAAATTGGGAAAATAGGGTTGAGAGCCCCATGATGTTATAATTGCCATCCATATTTTCGTGATTCTAGGGGTACAAGGGTTATAT